>NC_142103.1:61920601-62223101 GCF_054644295.1 Miniopterus natalensis
GGGATAAAGAAAAATTTACTCTTCAACCACATTAGTTCTGGTGTTTCTGATCATATCCACCAACATTTTTTTTTTTTTTTTGGCTCTACTCTTGCTGCTTTTTTTGGATTTCATGCGGTGTTCAATTGACCAAAGAAGCCTCAGAAGAACTGGTTGTGACATTTGAGAGTGTTTTGAGCCCACTGCACACAGCACTGGTTAGAGATGTCATAAATAACAGACTATCCAAGAGTCTTCTATCTTGACTACCCAGAAGACAGAGAAAAAGGAATTAGATTATATTGGGAGAAGACCAGGCAGTTGAGATGCTAAAACAGGATGCAAGGGATTCTCATAACATTCCTTCTGTTTTGAGGATTTCCTATTTTGAGGCATAGACAATATGATACCACATCTAATTCATTGCTTTTACATCTCCAATGGTAATTCTGTCATCTGAGTCCCCGTATGTTCATAAGTGGAAATAACATGTGTGGGACTTGGTGCACAGATATATAGGTTTGACTCCTGATTCTGGGCAAACTTGTAAATTATTAAACTTTTCTCAGCCAGTTTCCTCTTAAAAGAAATGGCTTGCAAAGCTTTGGGAATTCAATGATATAACTTTGATGGAAGAACAATATATCTACCACAGAGCAGTCACAAGATAAATGATAATCTTCATATTTTTGTCTTCCACTGCCTCTTAGGAACTGCTTCATGAACAGGTACTTGGATCAGTCCTGGCCCTCAAGACTCTGGGTTGGCTCCACGAACTGTGGAAAAAATAATGATAACAGCTAACATTTTGCTCAGTGCCTAGGGCTATAGTAAGCTAACTCTTACAAAGAGTTAGCTTACTATAGCCCTAGGCACTGAGCAAAATGTTTTATATGTATCATTTCATTTAATTCTCACAACTACCCTATAAGTTATTACTTCTGTTTTACATATAGAATAACTTAAGTATAGAAAGATTCAATAATTTGCCCAGGGTATACAATTAATAAGTGACAGAACCAGGATTTGAACTTCAGAAAGTCTTTGTTCCTAACTGCTACATTACATGTTTGGTAACCTTAGGCTTTGTTTGAGTGGAGCAAACAGCAACTAGAATTTTTCTTTCTTTCTCTTCAGGGTCTATCCAGAGAAGCAGAGGCCAGAGCGAGGACGGCTGCAACTAACCACTTCTACAACTTTCCCCCTTCACTTTTGTGCCTAATAACTTAGGCCTGTGAAGAGAGCAACGTTTTGTAATTTTCTGGCAAATGAGCATGATCTGTAAGAATTCCTCAAATGTACTTTGCTCCAAACACAGCTGCTGCCACCACTTTGCTATGGCAGCAGCCAAAATCCTTCTTTGCCCTGAAGGACAGTCAGCACCCCTTCTCTAGCTGTTAATCTGTATTTGGTTAGGATGGTTGAAGTTTGTGTTCCAAGTTGAAAATGTGTTTGATTGGGTGAAAACTTTATTACTGGACTAACTACCTTAGATGCAAGAATGAGGTGGGTGGGGTCTGCCAGACCAGAGATGGTGGTTTTGTACAATCCAGTTCTAGGTACCAAGCAACTGCTGGAGTGGAGGAAGAAGAATGTCTCCTCTCTTCAGGCACCATGAACACCCACATAGTAGGTCCCCTTCCTTTCTTTTTCTTTTGGTTAATCCTCACCTGAGGATATTTTTTCCATTGATTTTTTAGAGAAAATGGAAGGGAGAGAGAGAAACTTCCATGTGAGACACATCAATTGGTTGCCTCCTGCAAACGCCCTGAACAGGCCAGGGATTCAGCCTGCAACTGAGGTACCTGCCCTTGACTGGAATCGAACCTGGGATCCTTTAGTCTGCAGGCCGGCACTCTAACCACTGAGCCAAACCAGCTAGGGCAGTAGGTCCCTTTTCTCAGCAGCTACATTCTCTATGGATAATGTGTTGGTTCCTGCCCCATCTATCCCAAGGCTGCTGGCAGGGAAGGCTGTGGGGTTGATGCCAAAAGGATTGAGGTCAAGTAGATACAATCTTCATTAGCCCTGGCCTGACTGAATGCGCTCCTGACTCATTATTGTGTGATCTTGAACAAATCCCCTTTCCTCTCTGAGCTTCTGTTTCCCCATTTGTATGATGAAGGTGTTGGAATAAATCAGTGGTTTTCTAAATATTTTAAGTGGCAATTACTTTTTTTTCAACTAAAACCTTAAATTAAAGCCTGACATATAAAAGGGAAAAATAGCAGAGTTGCTCTTGTGGAATGAGGGTAGCAGGGATGGCAGGGATAAGAGCAATTAAAGGAAGAGGATTTTGCCCTGAAGCCCTAACTGTTTATAATCATTGTCATACCCCTATAGGAGCCCTTGAAGCATCCTGAGGGAACACATTTTGAAAACTTCTGATCTGAACAGTCTTGTGGTACCCATTTAAACAAGATGGTCTGGCCAGGCCAGCCTGGCTCAGTGGTTGAGTATTGACCTATGATCCGGTCAGGGCACATGCCTGGGTTTTGGGCTTGATCCCTAGCAGGAGGTGTGCAGGAGGTAGCCAATCAATGGGTCTCTCATCACTGATGTTTCTCTCTCCCTCTCCCTCTCTCTCTGAAATCACTAAAAATATATATTTAAAAAATAAATAAGATGGTCTTACAATTGATGGTGGTAGGGAAAGTGTGGTACATGGAAAAAGGGAAGAGGAAAGAGGCCTAGGTAATGCTGAGACTTCCTTTCTTAATCTTTTACAGAAAAAAATCCAGGAACACTGGTGGATTTTGAGGTGGTGAGGTCAAGAAAATTACTCCCTCCTTAAAACACCTACCTTTAAAATTAAGAACAAAAGAGGGATGTTGAATAGCATGGATTCTAAATGGGAATGGTATAGCCAGTGGCAAGAACCAAGGGTTTCCACATGATTCTTTCTGACTCTGACTTGCTGTGCAACCTTTGTAAAATAAATCTCCTTCTTTCTCTGTGCCTGTTTCTGCCTTTCTGATACTAGAAGGGCAACACTAATGAACATGGGCAGGCTCAGGCAACTCTGATGGAAATGTTGACTGTTGGAGCTTCTCCTTTGTAATTACTCCTTGTCCCATGTTTGAATCACGCAGCATCCTGCCTCCCTTAAGCAGCCCTGTGAAGTTTCATCAATGATTTTTTTCTGAGCTCTTTCCAGGGCTGGTAGGAAAAATATGTGTCTCTTTCCAATTTGGGATCCAGACCTTAAGCCCTGTTCATGAAAGATTAAGCCCTGTTCATGAAAGACATGAACTAGGAGCAAATTGAAATGTTGAAAGATCACACTTTCTGCCCTCTTAAAATGGGCTTATGGCTTAGAAAGGCCCTCATCCAAACATCTTGTGTACTGCTTCAGGCCCCACTGTGAAGAGGTCTCCAGGGTATTTTTAGGGCACCCCAGGTAACACAGGAAAATCACACTAGGATTTTATTCTCTGTAACTTAGGTGTAGAGCTCAGAGGAACTATAACAGGCTGGTTTCCCATAGATTTCATTTGTACTTTGGTCCCATAAGGAATTAATAAGCACAGCACATACAAATTAGGAGAATATAGGGAGGGTTTAATAAAGACACCATTTACAAAGTTGTGAGGGGCTGCAAGGAAACCACGAGGCCTAGTGCAGTACTCACAATGGGTCTTTGTCAGCACTCTTAAGCCTAAAAGAGTGAGAGGAGAGAGTTATTGAAATTTGAAATCATAGTCTTTTAGACAGGGCTGTCAATTGAGGAGCTGTGACCTTAAGTTGAGAGTTACAGCCAGCTCAAGGTGACAGTGTAGTGAAAGAGCAGGGAGAATAAAGACCCTAGATCCACTCTTCTCCCTCCCTCCAATATTCTCCTAACTTTCCCCCAAACCAAACCCAAGTGGAAACCAGAAGGCACCGGAACTTGTTAATGTATAAATCAGCTTCCTGGGCCAGAGAGCAGTTTGGAGAAGAATGAAGAGTGGATCTGGAGCCCTGGCCAGTGTTAGTGGTTAGAGCAACAGCCCGAGCACTGAAAGGTCACAGGTTCCATTCTTGGCAAAGAGTACTGTACCTGGGTTGCAGGTTCCATCCCTGGCCCCAGTCAGGATGTGTGAGGGAGACAACCAATCCATGTGTCTCTCTCACATTGATGTTCCTCTCCTTCCCTCTCCTTCCCTCTCTTCCACTCTCTCTAAAAATAAAATAAAACAATGGGGAAAATATCTTTGGGTGAGGGTTTAAAAAGACAGAGAGAGAGAGAGAGAGAGAGAGAGAGAGAGAGAGAGAGGAAGGATCTGGAGAGGCAAAAGGAAGCTAGCCAGTATAGTTTGGCTGATGAATTCGACATCCTTTTAGAGCCAAATCTTCTGACTCCAGATATTTCCAACTCAAGCATTCAATCTAGAAACTTCAAGTCTCATAAGCTTCTTGAGTCAGAAACTTTCTGGCATCTTTGACTCCAAACTCTACTGCTCCAGAATCCTTTTAGAAATATTTGTCCAGAAAACCCAATTAACTCTGAAATACTATTTTCCTATCAATTTATCTGGAGCATAATCAGCATGGCTGAATTGCTTCAACTTCAGGGCAGGTGTTGGGTCTCTTGCTCCTCTGTGCACCATGCAGGCAAGCTGTTGTCACTCTGTAAATAATAATGAAAGATGAATGTCATTAAAGCAGAAGCTGGCATTACTCACTGGCCAGACTAGAAAGGCAAGGCTAGAGGTGATTGGAGGATTAGGGAGGCAAAAGGAGTATCAAGTGAGATAAAAATGTTGATCTCACTAAATGAAATGACCTCTATCTCATTGCTAGGCAAGACAGGAAAGTGGCCAAAGACATCATTTAAAGCCAAGAGGCAGAGGTTTACAGTTTCAATCCCTTATGAAGAGTGCTTTCACCCAAAACATCTATATCCTACCTATAATAGACAGGTGCCACAGGGGCGATAGCACAGAATTTGACACCAAAACGTCTGGATTCACGTCTCTGCTTATTACTTGTTGTGTGAACTTAGTCCACTCCTTTCTCTCTGTTCTTTAGATTATCTATCTAATAAAGGATAACGGTCTCTTTCTTGTCTCCTTTCCTACAGTGGTTTCTAAGGACCAAGTGAGATCATGCTTGGAAAACCAGCAGTTTATGCACTGTAAAATTTTAGGTCCAGGGTTCCTCCATACTGAGTGAGTATGAGTGAGTGAGTGATATAATGTGTATGGCTGAGAGACTTACAGCATGTTAATGTGTGTAACTGAGTATGCATGACTGGGTGTAAGAAAGTAAAGGAAAAAAATATTAGGAATGTAGGAGGGGATATGTGTGAGAGAATAGGTGAAAATTAATGTGTATAGGTATTTGTGTGAGAGCTAACATGTTTATTTGGGAACACATGAAAGAAAATGTGAAAAAGGAAATATGAATATTTGTGAAATTCTGAGAGTTTGTGAGAGAATAAATGCAGATGATAATTGCTTGTATATATGGATGTAGATGTAGCTTGGATATATTTCCATTTTTATAAGTTCATAATTCTTCAACATTGGCAATTTTGTAGTTCAGCCTATGTAAGTATGTAAGATTGTATATGTATTTGCAGATTTATGAGTGAATTGTTTGTGAACAAGCGAAGGTTCATATTTGTGAGTGAATGAATGTGCATGTTCCAGCAAATGTGGTTTTCTTTTGTAAATGAATTGTGCGCAATCTAATTTGTATGTTTTTGGTAGAGCATATGTGAATGTGAATCTACATGAGCATGCATGTGAATATGTTTGGGAGAAAAGATGATGAGTTTGAATATGACCCTGCATGTGAGTTCAAGTGTATGTGTGTGTGTGTGTGTGTGAGAGAGAGAGAGAGAGAAAGAGAGAGAGATTGAACCCAGAGAGAACAAACTTAGTCTTTGACTTTGTACTAGTGAATAGATGCCCTCCTGTCAACTCATAACTTTCCAAAAAACAAGCTTTCCAAGCTGAAAATTTCCACACAGACTTTCCATCCCAAAAGGGTGCCTTTTAATTTTAATTTTTTTCTTTTTTCTTCGAACCTTGTGCCTAGCCATTTCGGGCCAAGGAGAAGACTAAGTGCCCAGCTTTACTTAGATAATAATTGGGAACATTTTGCTACACACAAAAAAAACCTGGAAAATGACTGGCATGTGGTGCTGAAACATGGTGAGGGTTGTAGCTTGCAAGACAAAGGGCCCCTCAGCTACTTTATTTGTTCTCTTTAAAAGTAGCCCTAAGTGACTGAAATATCTCTCGCCACCACAAGCAGTATGAAATTTCACCACCAGCTGGAGTTACATAACCATCTCCATGGTAACCAAAGCCCATAAACATGCAGTATCACTGTTGGCTGGTTACACAGCAGTGGTTTTAGTGCTCCCACCACCCCTCCCCTTCTGGCCTTTATAGATTGTTTTCTCTTTTTATCCGCCTCCTATTTTTCTTTCCTGTCAAAAGCAAGAAAATTAAACGTTGAATAAAATGAGTGGAAACTTAAGCTCCTTAAGCAGTGGGTGCACATGAAGCAAGTCTTCTCTAAAGAACAGTGTAGGTGCTCAGCTTGCCTTCAGGCCAGCTCACACCAGGGAAATTACTGCTTCCCACCACTATACCACAACCCACAGACACGCATACTATGTAGTGGCTACTGTTGAAAGGAAATTAGGAAGGCTGAAGAGAAAGAAACCCTGAAAACTCAGCCTCTTATAACTCCTTCCTTTGAGTACTCCCAGGAGCCCTGGGACAGTGGCAGCATGGTAGAGATGGTGAAGTGGATATTTCTGAGTTCAGAGACTGAGATTTGGGAAAATGGGGACAAACTCTGCCTTAGGCAGTATTATTACTTTTCCTAGAGCTTGGTGCTGAACTGTCTTCCCATCCAGGTCAAGAAGCAGGATCTGAGATGAAAAGTGTAACACTAGTCATCAGGATTCAGGGATTCAAATAGTTGGATCCACCTTTTAGAAGCTTTATGATCACAGGAAACTAACAGAATCTCAGGGTTGCTGGGTACCTCAAAAACATGCTATTATCCCCTTCTCTAACACAGTGACAGGGAGATCATCTATAAACATGGTCCATTTCTTCCATGGGCTACTATAAAAGATAATTATTCTTTGCATTGAACTGAAATTTGACTCCCTGTGGATACTATCTACAGGTCTTTGCTCTGTCCCCTGAGCTCCCCATTTCCTATCTATTCTGTTTACCATGCTAGAAACCCTTCAGAAATGTTCCAGAAACCATATTCTCATGAGTATTCTCTTTTTTTAGCCAAATGGCCTCATTTCCTTCAACTGTCCCTCATTAGCGGGGGTCTCCCTCTTTAGCCTGCTCACTCTTCTCTGTAAAAGTTCCTGACTTGCTGTATCCCCATTAAAGTGTGGGGTATACAGTTTGATACAACCTGCAGATGATGTCTGACAAATTATCTAATCACCTATCACCTAATTATCACAAATTAGGTGGTAAATTCCAGGAGTAGGACTGCAGTACAGGGTGAAAAGGCACATGACCTGTACAAAAGGGGAAAGAGTCTCAGGGATTTGTTTCTCTCCTAGGATCAGTCTCTTTATCCAGGAAAAAGGGGCATTAAATGTTTTATACTACCACTTCAAGTCCAATCTGCCACCTTCAGGTCCAAATGAGCTGCTGTTCCATAATCCCATGCCCACCAGTGCCTCACCCCTGGCATAACTGGCACCTGGGTGTTGGATATGCATAGGTAACCTCCATGAGAACTCCCTTTGTTCCTGCCTGGACCTCTAGAAACAGTCTTGGAGAGGGCAGAGCATTAATGCTTCTGGAGCTTTTATATACTTTGTTCACAGCAGGAGCTCTATTCCTTGCCCTGGGAGTTACATAACAGGCCCATAGCTTCCTATCTGAGCTCTTCTGCAGTTAGAATTCCAAGTTTAATTAGAAATTGCCCGTTCAGGGACAATGTCAGATCAGTGGATAGTATCAGGGTGCCAGGTACAGTGAAGGAGGTGTAAAAAGGGTGGTAAGGTTTGAGTCCTGCCCACTCTTCTCTGATAGTTATGATTCTAGAATCTTCCTATAAAGGGAGATTAGGAGAGACATTTGTCTGGACAAGTGCATTGATTTTATATACAGTCTATATGTATTCAGGGTGTCTTTGAAAGGCTAATGGAAATTATGGAGAGGATATAAAGGCCTCTCCAAACCTATCATTTGGCAAATCATTCCTTTCATTCAGATTTATTTCTATTTATATAGTTCTGTGTATATGTGTACACACATGTATGCCCAGCTGTCAAAGGTTCCTGGCATGTGTGTTGGCTGGAGGTACTTTAAGCCTTGAGGAAGGCTGGCATTGAGCTGGTGTCACCAAAACTGGCAAGTTGCTTATGAGAAAGCTGGGAATACTGAATAAAAAGTAGGTAATATCAAGGGACAACAATCCCAGCAAGAATGGAGTTGAGCCAATCAACTGCTGATAGGTAAGAAAAATGTCATTTGAGTATTTAAACTGTGTGCTAAAAATGCTATTAAATGACTTCATATACATTTATCTCAATCTTCACAACCCACTGACCATCCCTTCCATGTCCCCTGCCTTAGATAATTATTATAATCCTATTTCACAGAGAGGAAAATGGAGAGTAGGGGCAATTTGTTCAAGTTCACAAAACTGTAAGTGACTGCGATTTAGTTCCAATAATGAGCTGGGATTTAGTCCCAATAATGTCTGCCTCTAAAGGAGACTGATTTCTGTGTTTTGAAGCAGTATGCTTAATTGAGTCTAAGCAATGATCCCAGGATCCACCACTCACATCTGAGACCCATATTGCTGAGGTATGCTATTGGGCATAGGAGTTAATGCTGGGCTGGCAGGAGAGTGAAGATCATTTCCACTGTTGTGGGCCCACGGTATCAACAACAACCATCATCTTGGCATTGACTCACTGTGTGGTGTTAGACAAAACCTTTCCCGCTGTCTGGGTCTCAGTTTCCCATCTTTAAAAATAGTTGTAGTAAATACTAAATGAGATCATTTAACACCATGCTTGGTACCTAATAGGAACTTAATAGGTAGTAGCTTAGAAGAGAGTTTGGTTGGGTGACCTTCATGTTGGAATAATTTCTGAATCTGTGACTCTTCTTTACTTGCCAGGAAAGGAGAGTAACCTACACTGAGTAGCATAGCACATCTGCTTAGGGCATTGCCACCTTATAGTCTCGAGGGAGCAGCAAAATCAGTTCCTTCAATAAACTTTAGCTAAATGCCTCTTTTCAACCATATATTGTATTATTAACATTGGGCTAGATGTTGGGACTTCAGTGATGCATAATATATGTACCTTGCTTTGTAGGGATTTTCCAAGAGAATCAGGATAGGTAGAATTTTCAAGAATAGATCAGGAGAGCAGGACAGAAACAGAAGCCCTAATTGACCCATGAGAGCAATAACTGAATCAGAGCACTAGGGGAGAGAACTAAAACAGCTGGAAGAGGCATCAGAAGTGAGCCCAAATTCCCATCAGTAGATGAGTGGATAAAAAAGATGTGGTATATTTACACAATGGAATACTATGCAGCTGTAAAAAAAACAAGGATATTTTACATTTTGAGACAACATGAAGGGACCTGGAGAGTACTATGCTAAGTGAAATAAGTCAGTCACAGAAAGATAAGTATCACATGATCTCACTTATATGTGGAATCTAATGAACAAAATAAACTGATGAACAAAATAGATCCAGAGACATGGAAGCATGGAACAGACTAAAGAATTTCAGAGGCAAGGGGGATGGAAGGGGGGTGGTGGGAAGAGATTAACCAAAGAATTTATATGCATATATGTGTAACCCATGGACACAAACAATAGTGTGGTGAAGGCCTGGGGGGGGGGGATGGGGGGAAGAGGTCAGTAGGGGGAAAAGGGAGACATCTGTAATACTTTCAACAATAAAGATATTTTTTAAAAGTGGGTGGTGAAAGCCAGGGGTGGTTTAAAGAGCAGCAGCTACAGAAGCATTGAGAACTAATGACAATGGTCCTTTATAATCTCCCTCACCACCTCTCTGGCCTCATCTCTTACTACTCTTCACCTTGCTCACTCCAACTGCTCTGGCTTCTTTGCTGTTCCTTGGACAATTCAGATACACTACAGCCTTTGCCCTTGCCACTCCCTCTTCCCTCATATATTCACATGGCTTACTCTCACCTACTTCTCATCTGAACTCAAATCTCACCTTCCCAGGGAGACTTTCTTTGACCATCATATTTAAATGTATAACCACCCTCTCAATATTTATTACCCATTTGCCCTGATTTATTTTTCTACTACTTAGCACTTACCACTTTCAAACATATTATATCTTTTACTTATTCTCTTTGTTTTTCACTTCCTCACTAGAATGTAAATGCCACGATTTATTGTCTGATTTCTTTGCTATTGTGTCTCCAGTGCCTAAAACATTACCCTGTAATAGTAGGTGCTCAATAAATAGTTTTTAAGTGAATGATTAACAGTAAGATTTACTAAATGTGGAATAAATAATTTAATCAATTTTAAGGAGTCCAGGGTCCCATTGAAACTCTGATTAAAGATATGGACCCTCTCTGAAAAATAATGCATGTACTCCTTCCCCCTTGCTAGATTACCAGCTCCTTGGAATTCACAATCTAATTGTATTCCCATAACTAACCTGTGAGGCAAGCATTTTATCTCTGTGTTTCTCTTGAAGTTAATGAAACTCTGAGAGGTGAGCTAAGTTATCTAAGACCATGGAGTAGGTGGTAGAGTAAGAGCTGTAACCAAACTCTCCAATGTTGTGATCACTGCCATTTGCTGTCCCTAGGTACATGGTGATCTTATCTTGTACAAAGCTATGGTTTAGACTAGAGCTGGGAAAACAACTGTGGTAGGCAGTTCCTAAAATGGCATGCAATGATCCCTGCCTCTTGGTATTCATACCCTAAGTATGAACTGAACCTAGTGACTTGCTTCTAATTAATAGAATGTGGCAAAAGTGATGGGATATAACTTCTGAGGTCAGGTTATAAAAGACTAAGTTTCATCTTCTCTCTCTTGCTCTCTCTGATGAAGCAAGCTGCCATTTTGTGAACTGCTCTAAAAAGAGCCCCATGTTGTAAGGAACTGAAGGAGGCCTTTGTTAAACAGCTACGAATAACTGAGTCGGATTGCTCACAAGGAACTCAATCCTGCCAACAGTTGCATGGGTAAGCTTAGAAGCTGATCCTGATTCAGTTGACCCTTAAGATGACTATATCTCCAGCCAACCCTTTGACTGCAGCCTGTGAGAGATCCTGAACCAGAGGCACCCAGCTATGGCACACCTGTTTTTCTTACCCACAATTAATAATTGTGCATTATTTTAAGATAACTTGTTTTACATTAATAGATAACTAATAAAACCTGAGACATAAAATGGCCTACACCAAACTCAGCTGCCACACCTTCTGCCCTGGTCCTCACTCCAAAAGTCTTTCTCCCACCCAACATGTTGGGAGCAATAACCTGTTTGGGACTCTAAAAGGCTGGAGCTTGAAGAATAGCACCAGGATTGCAAGGACTTTGGTATGTGGGAAATGTTGATATTTTTCAGTGAAAGAAAATGTATCCTTCACAGCCTGATTTATTTCAGGTCCTAGGCTTCTATGACCATGCTGATTTGCAAGACTGCTTAAAATTGTGGTTGACTGACAAGGCTTCTCACCTGGAAGTCAGGAGACCCAGGTTATGCTAACCAAGCAGTCCACAGTATTTTTCAACTGCCATCTTTGGGCCTGACATTGTGCTTAGTATTGAGGAGACTGTGGGGAAAAAATTATATCCAGTCCCTGTCCCAACAAGACTTCCAGTGCAATAGTAATACTTCTGGATCAACCACCATTCACAGTGGATGCATGGGCAATTCCTTTCTCTCTGCCCTGTTTACTCATTGGTGAAATGCTTGGCAGCTGGTGTACAGCAAGAGGTCTGTTTTGACTCAATAACACTGCACATTTGTAAAAAGTTAAGGCCTGTGCTCACATGATAAAGGGATGCCCGCTGGCTGGTTACCAAGGGTCCCCAAGGTTAAATGATATGCCCAGGGTCATGTGGGCAAATGGTGGCAGTGCCTGAGCTGCTTCTAAAAATTACATTAACATTATTTTTATTCTTGATACTATTACAGATGTCCCCATTTTCCCCCTTTATCTCCCTATATCCGGCCCCATCTATCCTTCCCTTGGCCATCACCAAACTGTTGTCTGTGTCCATGGGTTAGGCATATATGTTCTTTGGCTAATCCCTTCACCTTCTTTCATCTAGTTCCTCCCTCCTCCCTCCCCTCTGACATATGTCAGCCTGTTCCATGAATCCACACCTCTGTTTCTATTTTGTTTATCAGATTCCAAATATAAGTGAGATCATACAGTATTTTTTTCTCGATGACTGGTTTATTTCACTTGGAATAACAGTATCCATCCATACTGTTGGAGAAGGTCAGAGTTCCTTCTTTTTATACAGACCGATAGTACTCCATTATGTAGATGTACCACAGCTTTTTTATACACTCATCTACTGATGGGCACTTGGGCTGTTTCCAGAGCTTGGCTATTGTAAATAATCCTGCTCTAAATATAGGGGTGCATATATTCTTTTGAATTAGTGTTTCAGGATTCTTATGATATATTTCCAGAAGTGGGATCACTGGGTCAAAAGGCAGCTCCATTTTTTATTTTTTTGAGGAAACTCCATACTGTTTTCCACAGTGGCTATACCAGTCTGCATTCCCACCAGCAGTGTACTAGAGATCCGTTTTCTCCACATCCTCACCAACACTTGTTGTTTGTTGATTTATTGATGGTAGTCATTATGGCAGGTGTGAGGTGATATATCATTGTAACTTTAATTTGCATCCCTCTGATAATTAGTAATGTTTAGCATTTTTTCATATGTCTATTGGTCATCTGTATGTCCTCTTTAGAGAAGTGTCTATTCAGGTCCTTTGTCCATTTTTTAAAAACTATCTTTATTGTTGAAAATATTACAGATGTCCCCTTTTTTCCTCTCATTGACCCCTCCTCTCCACTCCCACCCCCTACCTAGGCCTATTCTCTGTGTCCATGGGTTATGCATATATGCATACATGTTTTTTAATTTCTTCCCACCCCTTTCCCTCTAAGAATCTTCAGTCTCTTGCATGCTTCCATGTCTCTGGCTCTATTTTGTTCATTAGATTCCACATATAAGTGAGATCATGTGATATTTGTCTTTCTCTGATTGGCTTATTTTGGTTGGCATAATACTCTCCAGGCCCCTCTATGTTGTCCTAAATAATAAGAGGTCTTCCTTTTTTACAGCTGCATAGTATTCCACTATATAAATGTACCACAGCTTTTTTATCCATTCATCTACTGGTGGGCACTTGGGCTGTTTCCAGATCTTAGCTATTGTAAATAACATTGTTATGAACATAGAGGTGCCTATTTTTTAATTGGATTGTTTGTCTTCCTGGTGTAGAGGTTTATAAGTTCTTTATATATTTTAGAGATTAACCCCTTATCAGATGTATCATTGGTGTATATGTTCTTCCATACAATGGGTTCCTTTTCATTTTGTTAATGGTTTCTTTTGCTGAAATACATTAACATTTATAGCACAAAGCAAAAAAATCTGTTCAACAATGCTTGCTTAATGACACTCTGTTCTCAAATAGGCAGTAAACAAACAGAATGAAAGAAAATGAATTGTTAATGTTTTTAATAACCCAATAATATTTAAATAACAGACAGTAATTATCTCATTATATTTAAATGAACAACAACAAAGTGAACTTTCTTGGAGCTCTACTCTTGCTGAGGCATCTAGAGGTTGTAAAAGATTATCTGCTCCAGTGGAACCCTCTTTATGCTTAGAGAGTGTTATTCCTTGGAAGTGATAAGTTAGGTAAGGCTGAGGTAAGAAAACCAAAGCTGTTGCTTGAGAAAATGTCTCTGGAGGTGGGGAGGAATTCTGGGCTTTTTGAGGATCAGAAATGGGCAAAATAAAGGAAAATATCTTTACACAGATAGGGAGGTGCATAGAAGATAATCACTTAAGATTACTAATTTCTTTTTAGTGGCAAGGCTTAGACTAGAATCTGTTCCTTTCCATGATACCACCTTGCATAAAACAAATTTCACCTGAATAAATGATACCTAGCAATTAGGAGCATGAGTTCTCAAAGCAAATAACCTGTGTTAAAATTTATTATCTGCCATTTGTTAGCTGTGTGACCATGTGTAAGTTACTTTTGCTCTCTGTACCTTCATTACATCATCTCTAAATAGGGATGGTAATATAACCCACTTCATCAGGTTTTCAGGAGGGATAACTAAGTATTTGCAAAGTACTTGGAGCAACGCTTGTCATAAAGTATATACTATATAAGTATTTGTTAAATAAAACAAACAAGTTTTATTTTTACTTAGATAGAAGCAAATCCAGTAGCCCAAACCAGCCAGTAGCACAAAGAAGGCTTTCGTAGAGATCCTCATATCTCCTTTCTGAGGTTTTCCCTTGCCTTGCTACACTATAAGCCCCACTCCCCATCAGTCACCACACTCATCTTCAGATTCCCATTGCCCTGGTACTATCTATCTCCCTCACTGGTCTAATGACAATAAGTGATCAGTCCAAAGAACTCTTACATACATTGTCTCATCAGATAAACATAACAACTCAGGGACAGAGCAATAATTTTTATTTTCACTTCAGGAATAAAAGCACAGAGGCCCAGGAACTTGATGTGACTGGTGTGACTATCTAGGTTTAATACAGTGCCATGATTTTACTCCAAACCTCACTATTTTCTTGCTGTGTGACATCAAGTAATGCCTTCCCATCTCTGTGCCTCACTTTCCTTATACACAAAGATGTGGTAAACCACTCCTTGAATTTGCCCTGATGCCTTCTTTTTTTTTTTTTTTTTACAAATGAGTAAAGAGTCTGAGAGAGTTCAGACAATACACTCAGCCCATTTGCTCTTCTATCCTCTCTTTCCTTTACCTACTACCATAGGTTAAAGCAGTAATTAGGACAGGGCACTTGTTTTGTTGCATTAAAGGAATGATTTCTAAGACCATTAAACATCAGAGCAGAGAGGGCCTTTGGAGACAACTTTTAGATCACTGGCTCCACAACTGGAATTCACATAGCTCAGGAGCCCCCAACACTGCACTGGAAGTAAACCACTCTCTCCTAGAGAATTGAATTTACTAGAAGATTTGGGAGAATTATATTGAAATAAAGACATTTGTTATGGAATAGAGTACAACAATACAGATGAGCTTTTTAAACAAAAACAAATCTACAAAGAATTTGTACACTGACTTGGATTGGAAAAAGTCTGAGGTCCTTTCTTCTAAATCATACTGCAGTTGGGAAAACTTATATACAAAGAGAAGAAGAGTCTTCCTCCCCAGGGTCATAGATAGACTTAATGACAAAGAAATGACTTAAATCCAAACTAGTGGTCTCCCAGACAATTGTGCTCTCCAACATCTGCCACTCCTGCTGGTTCAGGCCCTAGGAGGCAGGCAAGAGCCAAGGATTGGTTGAAGAATATGCCTTGGTAGGTGAAGAAGCACCTCACTAATGTGGACATGTTGCCTTGCTTTCCAAGGCCTTAGTTTCTTTATCTAAAAGAAGCTAACATAAGAGTACAATGTATGGATAATAACTCGGGCTTTGGATTCAGAATTCCTACGTATGAATCCTAAACCTGTGACTATCTAGCTCTCTGACCTTGGGAAAGTTATTTAACATCTCTGTGCCTCAGTCTCATGTTAAAAATAAGATAAAAAATAGCACCTGTCTCATACGGTTGTTGTGAGAAATTAATGAGTTAATATAGTCAAAGCACTTAGAACAATGATCATTAGTTAATTATTATTGTTAAAACTGAGAACCCGCGGGGCTAGTATTACAGCACAGCTACCTACCAAAATACCTCTGTGGGTCTCCAAATGTAGAGAGCATAGTTTATAAACCACAGGTCATCACAAAGGTGGCTCAGATGTGAGCTTTTGGAAATGGGACATGTGATAAGCTGAGAATCTTTCAGTAAAAAATCATCCAGACTATCCTGATATTTAGTTTGTAGGCCTTATATGAGTTCCTAAAAGGTCCACAGTGGCATCTTACATGGGTTCTGATGTATGTGCTCATATTTTTCTTTAAAAAGACTGAATTCCTTCAGGGAAAATATCTGACTCTTTGGATGCCAGATACAGAGAAAAATACAATAGGATGATTATTGGAAATAGTTTCAAACAGTGGAAAACGGACCTGGATAAAAGACGGTTCTCAGACAAGAAGATTTGTTACTCTTGGCAGTGAAGAAGCTTAAGCATAGTAGTGGGAGAATTGCTGAAGGCAGGTTCTGAGGCCCTGATATTCCCCTAGGCAGGAGGAGCTCCTCATCAGACACCTGGGGTTTAGCTGCCTGGTGCCCCCATTTCTATTGTCTTTCCATGACCCTTTTGAGCTTTCCCTATTTCTCTCTTTTGGTGCTTATTTGAACTCCTATCTCCTGTTATAAGGAAAACATTGAGCAGGTTGCCCAAGCTATGTCCCTACAGCCCCTCTCAGGTCCCCTGGATCTTTGAGTCTCTGAGTTAGGACATTTATTACTTAAGTCATCAGTCAGCAAATATGTATCTTAATTTGATTCCTGCCTTCAAGAAGCTGAGGATTAAAATTAAGAAGGCAGGGCACAAAGCCTGGGATCATCTGAGACTTTAATAATTCAGAGCTAAACTACATGGTTCTGATTTCAGGAACTCAGAGGAGATAAACTCTGAAGAAGTGGAAGTGTAACTGGTATCTGAAAGATGAGGGAGTAGAGTGACAATAGGTAAAGAAATAGATAAGTAGAGAGGAAAGATTGGAATAAGGATAGTATTTTGAAAGTGAGTGATCATGGGGGTGAGGGGGCTCTGTAAAGAGCCAAGCCCGAGGATCATGGGTAGTTAATACTGGGGAGAAGAGAGTTGGTAAGAGAGAAGGTCACTGAGACGAGGATGGGATGACCCTAGAATGCTAAGCAAAAGAACTTGAACTTGATGCACCTTCCGACCATATACAGGGTGGATAGGGTAGGAAAGGGGGCACTGAAGGAACCAGATTTGGTAGGAGGATTTACACACTGATTCAGGTGAGACCTCCCCAAAGGCTGCTTTGGAGACAAAAGTTTTCCTGCCACTGGCCTTCAGGTCAGTTCTTGTAGCTCTAGTTATCACTCATTTAACTTCTTATATTGCTGGGAAAAGCCTATTTCTCTATCTGTTAAAGCACCTAGAATGATATTCTCCACATAGTACATATTCAAAAATGGCATGGACACAAAATAAAAGTCATTTAAAATGCAAAATCAAAACATTTGGTGGCTAATGAATGGAGGGGGAATGCTATAGGAGAGTCTGTGATCCACCGTCTTGACCATCCCTACAGATCTTCCCCATATCTCAGACAATCTGCATAACCCCTCTGCCCATAAACCCACTAGACAGGTTTCATTCTCCTTGCTTTACAGATGGCAAAAGTAAGATTCTGAAAAGTAAAAGGATTTCCCCGAGATGACCTAAATAACGGCACAGGTGTGAGTGAAACCTGGGGTTTCTGATCACAAATCCATTGTTCTGTCTGAACCTTTGATGTATTTGGAAACACAGGTACTACAGCTACCTTCAGTTTTTCTCTATGCACTATACAGTCATATATCTAAATCCTCTCTTCCCTCACCTACAAATATGATGAGTAAATAAAATACTAAAGTGAAGGGGTAGAAATGCTGGCTTGCAGTGAAAGGTCCTGGTTTCTAGTCTGAGTTCTGCCATAGCTTCAGTTTCCCAGTTAATGGGCATTCTGGAGAGTTTTCCTGCATTGCTTATGGTCTCAGGCAAAGAAGCATGTATCTATCTTCTTGACCTGCTAAGGTAACTCAAAGTTGCAATGCCCTGGAGCATGATTATCCCAAGGAGATAAATCAACTTGTCAGGGAGGTCTGGAGACCTATGATCATGGCAGCTTTTTAATGATTAAGTTATGTCCTGAATCACCAGGCTTGGCTGGCTCTGGTATGTTAACCACACCACACACTTTTGTCAATGGGTACCTTTGCCTAGTTACCAAGTTATCTCCTAACCAGAAAACTCTTAAATTTTGTTCTTTGCTTTGGTCCCTTCCTGTGTTCATGCATTGTTCTTAGATACCTGGAGGCAATTGCGATGGACGCATTATTGCTCATAAATCTGGGAAATCAGATAATATATTTTATTTATCATTGCTGATTTAAAGATAAGCAACTTCAAATGACTGCAGCAAATAAATTAAATCAAAATAATGAACTCCCTTGTCCTTTCTTATTAAGTAAATACTTGCCTAGGGAGATTATCACTGGCTAAGCAGAAGATAAAAATATTGCCTTGCTGAAACTTGCTCAACTAGGGCTCCATTTCAGTAATTGATTTCTCCCAACCTCATTATCCTTTGTGTCCACCTCTCCTTTGTCACTAGGATAGGTAACGTGCTCATCACAAATTTTTGAGGATACAAGACAGGACATGAACATTAGCCTACCTCTCCTCTTACATCTCTTTAATTATTGTAGGTGTGTGTTTGTGACTTGTTCTAGCATTTATTATATACTGCCTTTGTGCTAAAAACTATATATATATTTTCTCTTTTCAAAAGCCATCTTAAGCATCACCTTCTCCATGAGGAGTCATGGTTCCCAAATCCCAAGCTCAGTAACTGAAATTTCAACTCCCCAGAAGTATCCCCCTCATGAAAAGTTCTTCATTTCTTGACCACTAATGAAGTCACAGGTGATGTAAAGAGATCTTCAGAAGCACTAGGATATGGGTTCAAAAACCCGTTTGCTAGTAGTAGGATCTTGAGGAAGTCACTTTTGTTAAGTTTCAGTTGAGACTTGGTAGAGGATACAGCTTCATGCTATAAATTTATACTGGGTTAAAATCCTGTGTGAGTTTGGGCAAATTGTGTCATCTCTGTATGAATCAATTTCTTCATTTGTAAATGAGTATCATAATGGGATAAGCCGTGTAGGATTGTTGAGAGGATTAAATGACACACTGTGCTATGTGCTCAGTCTAGTGCATTGAGCTTAGTAAATAGTCAATAAACATCAACCATTACCAATACTAATAAAATCAGGCAGACAACAAATACATTGCTGTGGAAAGAGCACTATGTTTAAAAAGGCCTGGAATTATGTCCCACCTCTGTTATTCATTATCTGGATGAGAACTTGATGTACCCTAACCTCTCTCAACCTCAATTTCTTCATCTGTAAAATGAGGCTAATGATAGTGTTTATAACACCAAGTTGTTGCCATAATGGCACAAGATCAGTAGTTATTAAAAATGATTTGCATTCAAGGCTTGTCAGCCAACATTTTTAAAGCTCCTACTGTGTACCAAGCTATGGGATCAAGGCTGAGAAGAAACCAATGAATAACATTATGGTCTCTGCATTCAATATCTCATTGTCTAACTGTGGTGAACCAGCCCACAAAAAATAAAGTACAAAATGTGAGCTATCATTGTGTACAAGCTCCAGTGATTGTAAAAATAAGTGAGTGCCTAGGTTAAGGAAGTGGGAAAACAAGATGGCAGTAAAGGCTTAGTAAAGGCTTTCTGGGGGAGATTATGACTGAGATGGCTTTTTAAAAGAGAAGAGGAAATTTTTTAAAATATACTTTTATTTATTTCAGAGAGAGGAAGGGAGAGGGAGAGATAAAGAGAGAAATATCAATGATGAGAGAGTCATCATTGATTGACTGCCTCCTGCACAACCCCAACTGGGGGTTGAGCCCACAACCTGGGCATGTGTTGTGACCAGGAATTGAACTGCAATCTCCTGGATCCTAGGTTGATGCTCAACAGCTGAGCCACACTGGGCTGGGCAAGAGAAGAATTTTTTAGCACAAAGGCAGTATATAATTTAGTGCTAAAACAAGTCACAAACACACACATGTACAATAATTGATCAGTGCAACCCTTCCTCCCTCCAAAATCACTCTTAAGTGCATAAAACTTGAGAACCCAAAAAATAAGTAGAATCAACAGAAGGCATGTAGGGAAAAGGGGTCTCCTTTGCTGGGGAGTACTACACCGCCCTCTCTTATCTTCCCGGTGCAGTTGAGTTTAACTTGCAGTACAATGTTTGCAGCCCAACAGGCAGTCACATATTAAGTGTACTGATGAAGGAATGCCTGTGGCGGCCTATCTTGCTGAAAGTCTTGGGGTCCTTACAAAGGGTGTATGTATACTTGATGATAAAAGGCAGACAGAAGAAGTGTGGAAGAATAAGGAAATTTGGAAGATCAAGTGGAGGTAATTCAACTTCTGAACTGCTCTTTTGTGGTCTCATTGATGAGCAGGACCATGAAGGAGCTGATGAGCGATGAGCTCAGAGGCAACAAATCACATAGAACAGCACAGCAACCCCACATAGTTGTTCATGCAGACGCAATAAAGGAGCAGGGAGGTCACCATGATGGTGATGGTGGATAGGCCAATGCTGATACTGTTTTGGTGGATCATGACCTGAGAGACTATCTCAGACATGTGTCCATTATAGATGTTGAGCTTGTCCTCATAGCCAATAAATCTAACCTAATTCAAGTCAAAGATAAGGAACGGGATGGAGTTGAGGATAGAGAAGATGCCCACAAAAAGGGAAAAACATCTCGTCATTGAATTTACACTTGTTTTACCAGAATATCTCTGACTCTCAATTCAGAGAACTCCAGAGCAAAGCTCCCTCCTTCGTATTCACCATACTGACTAGCAACCATAGTCTTGATATGGTTTCTTCTACAGGTATATCCTTAGTTATAGGACTTTTGTTCAGGTAGTCTTCAGGTGATTATGAATGTTGGTAGTTCTGTAATATAGTTGTACTTTTGATGTGATCATGGGAGGAGGTAAGCACAGAAATACCTACTCTGCCATCTTGACTGGAAGTATTAGAAAGACAAATTTTCTTTTTCAAAAAATCTTTATTGTTGAAAATATTACATATGCCTCCCTTTATTCCCCATTGATTCCCTCCACCCCCTCCCATCCTCCTCCACATTACTGTCTGTGTTCATGGGTTATGCACATAGTCATATAAGTTCTTTGATTAAATTCTCCCCCCTTACTCCCCTACCCCTGCCTTCCCTCTGAGAGTCCTCAGTCTGTTCTATGCTTCTATATCTCTGGATCTATTGTGTTCATCAGTTTATTTTGTTCATTAGATTCCACATATGAGTGAGACCATGTGATACTGGTCTTTCTCTGACTGGCTTATAACGCTTACCATAATACTCTCGAGGTCCATCCAGTTTGTCCCAAAGGGTGAGATCCTTCATTTTTACAGCTGCAAAATATTCCGTGGTGTAAAAGTACCACAGCTTTTTTATCCACTCATCTGCTGATGGGCACTTAGGCTGTTTCCAGATCTTAGCTATTGTAAACTGTGCTGCTATAAACATAGGGGTGCATATGTTCTTTCTGATTGGTGTTTCTGGTTGCTTAGGATATATTCCTAGAAGTGGGATCACTGGGTCAAAAAGCAGTTCCACTTTTATTTTTTTTGAGGAAACTCCATACTGCTTTCTGTAGTGGCTGCACCTGTCTGCATACCCACCAGCAGAGTACTAGGATTCCTTTTTGTTCACATCCTGGCCAGCACTTGATATTTGTTGTTTTGTTGATATTAGCCATTCTGTCAGGTGTGAGGTGATATCTCATTGTTATTTTAATTTGCATCTCTTGGATGATTAGTGATTTTGAACATTTTTTCATATGTCTCTTAGTCATTTGTATGTCTATTTTGGAGAAGTGTCTATTTAGGCCCTTTGCCCATTTTTAAATTGGATGGTTTGTCTTCCTTTTGTTAAGTTGTATGAGTTCCTTATATATTTTGTATAATTACCCCTTATCACATGTATCAATGACAAATATATTCTACCATACAGTGGGCTCCCTTTTTGTTTTGTTGATGGTTTCTTTTGCTGTGAAGAAGATTTTTATTTTGATGTAGTCCCATTTGTTTATTTTGTCCTTTGTTTCCCATGCCTTAGGAGATGTATTGGCAAACATATTGCTATGAGAGATGTCTGAGATTTTGCTGCCTGTAATTTCTTCTATGATTTTTTGATTTTGTGACTCACATTTAAATCTTTTTTCATTTTGCCCAGCTGGGCGTGGCTCAGCCGTTGAGCATCGACCTAGGATCCAGGCGATCGGGGTTTGATTCCTGGTCAGGGCACATGCCCGGGTTGCAGGCTCGATCAATGACTCTCTCATCATTGATGTTTCTATCTCTGTCTCTCCCTCTCCTTTCCTCACTCTGAAATCAATAAAGATATATTTTAAAAAATAAAAAATAAGTAAATATTTTTCCATTTTAAGTTTATTCTTGTGTATGGACAAGTTGGTGGTTTAGTTTCATTTTTTGCAAGTGTCTGTCCAATTATCCCAACTAGGGATCAAGCCTGCAACCCGGGCATGTGCCCTGACTGGGAATCAAACCCCAATCGCCTGGATCCTAGGTTGACGCTCAACCACTGAACCACACCCAGCTGGGCAACACCATTTATTGAAGAGACTGTCTTTACTCCATTGTATGCTCTTGCCTCTTTTGTCAAATATTAATTGAACATAATGGCTTGGGTTAATTTCTGGGCTCTGTTCTGTACCATTGATCCATATGCTTGTTATTGTGCCAGTACCAGGCTCTTTTTATTACAGTGACTTTGTAGTATAACTTCATATCTGGTATTGTGCTCCCTCCAACTTTGTTGTTCTTTCTCAATATTGCTTTGGCTATTCGGTGTCTTTTGTGGTTCCATAGAAATTTTTAGAGTATGTGTTCTAGATCTGTGAAATATGCCATTGGTATTTTAATGGGGATTGCATTGAGTCTAAAGCTTTCTTTGGGTTGTATGGACATTTTAATGCTGTAAGTTTTGCCAATCCATGAACCTGGTGATTTCTTTCACTTGTTTATATCTTCCTCTATCTCTTTTTGCAATGTCCTGTAGTTCTCAGAGTACAGGTCTTTTACCTCATTGGTTAAGCTTATCCCTAAGTATCTTAACTTATTTGTAGCAATGAAAAATTGGTGTGTTTTTTTTTAGTTTTTCTTTCTGAGAGTTCATTATTGGTATATAAAAATGCCATCGATTTCTGGGTATTAATTTTGTACCCTGGTATATTGCCAAATTCATTGATTAATTCTAGTAGTTTTTGGTGAAGTCTCTATGGTTTTTCTATGTACAATATCATGTCATCTGTGAATAATGGCAGTTTTACTTTCTCCATTCCAATTTGAATCCTTTTATGTTTCTTTTTGTCTCATCGCTGTAGCTAGGACTTCCAGTACTATGTTAAATAAGAGTGGTGAAAGTGGACACCCCTGTCTTGTTCCTGTTCTTAGGGGAAGTGGTTTTAGATTTTGCCCATTGAGTATAATGTTGGCTGTTGGTTTGTAATATATGGCCTTTACCATGTTGAGGTATAATCCCCTCAACTGCCACTTTGCTGAGAATTTTTGTCATAAATGGGTGCTGGAAATTATCAAATGCTTTCTCTGCATCTATTGATATGATCATGTGATTTTATTCTTTCAATTTGTTTATGTGATGCATCACATTAACTTATTTGCGAATAAGGTACTAGCCTTGCATCCTGAAATAAATCCCATTTGGTCATGGTGTATAATCTTTTTAATATATTGCTGGATCCAATTTGTTAATATTTTTTGAGGATTTTAACATCTATGTTCAACAGGAGTATTGGCCTATAATTCTCATTCTCTGTGTGTTTTTATCTGGTTTTGGAATTATAATGTTGACTTCATAAAAAGAATTGGAAGTGCTCCTTCCTCTTTGATTCTTTGGAATAGCTTGAGAAGGGTAGGTGTTGGTTCTTCTTTGAATGCTTGGTAGCACTCCCCTGTGAAGCCATCCTAGCAAGGGCTTTTATTTGCTGGGAGTTTTTCTATTACTGCTTCAACTTCATCAGCTGTTATTGGCCCATTCAACTTCTCCAGTTATTCCTGATTCAGTTTTGGAAGTTTGTATTTTTCTAGGAATTTGTCCATTTGATCCACATTGTCCAGCTTGTTGGCAAATAGTTTTTCATAGTATTTTCTGATGATCCTTCCTATTTCTGTGGTGTCAGTTGTTACTTCGCTCTTTCATTTTTGATTTTATCTATTTTCTGTCCTCTGTCTTTGTTTCTTGATGAGTCTGGCTAAAGTTTCATTAATCTTGTTTATCTTTTCAAAGAACCAGCTCTTGGTTTCATTGATTTTTTGTATTGTTTTTTTGAGTCTCTGTGTCATTTATTTCCACCCAGATCTTTATTTCCTTTCTTCTACTTACTCTGGGTTTTTCTTGTTATTCTCTTTCTAAGTCTTTAATTTCCAGGGTTAGGTAGTTTTTTAAAAGTTTTTCTTGTTTTTTGAGGTAGGCCTATAGTGCTATGAACTTCCTTCTCAGGACTGCTTTCACTGTGTCTCATAGATTTTGTGTTGTTATGTGTCCATTTTCATTTGTTTTTAGGAAGTTTTTTATTTCTTCCTTGATCTCATTGGTAACCCATTCATTGTTTAAAAACATGCTATATAGCATCCATGTGTTTAAATATATTTTTAGTGTTTTTATTGTAGTTGATTTCTAATTTCATGCCATTGTGATCAGAAAAGATGCTTGATATGATTTCAACCTTCTTGAACTTGTAGAGTCTTGCTTTATGTCCTAACATGTGGTCTGCCTTTGACAATGTCCCATGTGCACTTAAGAAGAATGTATATTCTGAAGCTTTGGGGTGAAATGTTCTGTAAATGTCAATTAAGTCCATCTGATTTAGTGTTTCATTTATGCTCACTGTTTCCTTGTTGATATTTTATCTGGAAGATCTATCCAGTGAAGTCAGTGGGGTTTTAAAGTCCCCTGCTATGACTGTATTGCTGTCAATCTCTTCCTTAAAGTGCTCCAGAAGATTTTTTTATATTTAGGTGCTCCTGTATTTGGTGCATGTATGTTTACCAGGATTATATCATCTTGCTGGAATGATGCTTTTAGTGTTATTTTGTGACCTTACTTGTCCCCTGTTATGGCCTTCTCTTTGAAGTCTATTTGGTCAGATGTGAGTATTGTTACCCCAGCTTTTCTTTCATTTCCATTTGCACCCCTTCACTCTCATCTTGTGTGAGTCTCTTGTTCTGAGGTGGGTCTCTTGTAGACAGATTATATCTGGGTCATGTTTCCTTATCCATTCAGCTACCCTATGTCTTTTGATTGGAGCATTAAACTCATTTGAAGTTAAGGTTATTACTGATTGCTATTTTAATTTTTATGCCTATGCTTCTCTTTATATATATTTCTTATTCTTATTACTGCAGTCCCTTTAACATTTCCTGCAATGCTGGTTTGGTGGTAATAAACTCCTTTAGTCTCTCTTTTTTTTTTTTTCCGCTGGGAAGCTCTTTATTTCACCACTTATTTTGAATAATAGCCTTGCTGGATAGAGTAGTCTTGGTTTCAGATACTTTTTTGCAATACTTTGTATACTTCATGCCATTCCCTTCTGGCCTCTAGAGTTTCTGCTGAGAAGTCAGCTGACAGCCTGATGAAAGCTCCTTTGTAGATAACAAAGTGCTTTTCTCTTGCTGCCTTTAACATTTTATCTTTGTATTGAATTTTTGTCATTTTAATTATGATGTGTCTGGGTGGGGCCTCTTTGGGTTCTTCTCTCTTAGGACTCTCTGTGCCTCCTCAACTCATATGATTTTTTTCTTCTTCACCAGGATAGGGAAGCTTTCTGTCGTTATTTCTTCAAACAGGTGCTCTACCCCTTGCATACTTTCTTCACCTTCTGTTACTCCTATGATGTGAATATTGTTTCATTTCATGTTGTCCCACAGCTCCCTTAAATTGTCCTCCTGTTTTTTAATATATTTTTTTTCTTTTTGGATCTCTGATTGAGTGCTTTTTTCTATCCTGACTTCCAATTCGCTAATCTGATCTTCAGCTTTCACTAATCTGCTGTTTATTCCTTCCAGTATATTCTTTATTTCTATGTCATTCTTAATTTCCTTTATAGTTTGCATATATTTTCTCATGCTGTTGAGCATCCTTACAATCAGAATTCTGAACTCTATATCAGATAGGTTGCTTAACTCCATTTCACTTATCTCTAGTAGATCTTCTATGACTCCCAGTCTTTTTGGATAGTCTCTGGTGCAGGTCAATATCAGACACTGTTTCTGACTGGCCTTGAGTACCCTATTTGGAGCTATCAACAATCCACAACTTGTGGCTCCCCCTGTTGAGGCTGGATGCATTTGGAAAGGACAAAGATGCACACCAATGTATTCTTTTCCAAGCCCTGGGTCCATAAGCAGATCAGGCAAAGACTCAAGACACCCAGTCATCCACCTTTGCCAGAAGGCTGATTGTTATTCTGAATCTCTTAATGAGCCTCAGGCTGTATACCACAGCAAGGTGTAAACTTCACAGGGTGGGTTGAGGTATTTTCCAACAGGGCGGGACAATTGCTTCCTCCCTGGATGGTAAAGGTCTGCCTGAGAAAGACGTCCTCTGAAGTATGAGGGATTGACTCAGCAGAGAAATCCAGATGGCTGCCCTCTGAGCTCTATCCCCAGTGTCAGCATCCCTGGATTCTCCTCACACAGCTGTAGTCCACTCTGCCCTCCCTCTGCCAGAGCCCAAGGTGAATGGCTGCACACAAAATGTGGTGTGTTGGCCCTTTAACAGAGAGGGTGACTGCATTTCCAGCCATCTCTCCTTGGCAGACAGAAACCCCACTGCTTTTCACAGCCAGATGTTATGTGGGCACCTTTCTCAGTTTTGCTTCTCTGGGCTGGGGAGCCTAGCCTGGTGTTTAAGCCCCAGAGTTCTCAGTGGGAACTGCGACAGCTAAAATATCCTTCTGGACCTTAAACTGCTGCTTGTGGAAGTCCAGCCAGCCTTCTCATGCCTCTGCCCTTTCTACCACTGTCTATGCAGTCTCCCGTTTACATCCCTTGGTTATGAGTTTCTCTCCAGCTAGTTTTCAGTTGATTATTCTGGATGTTTTTTCTATAATTTAGTTTTAATTCCAGTTTGGTCCTAGGAGAGTGTCAGTGTAGCTTCCACTTAATTCGATGCCACCTTGCAATCTCACAAATTTTCTTAATGAACATGATAAAAAGGACATTCCAGGACAAGGCTAAGGCTCAGAAACATTCAATCTGTTGGTATGGTTTCACTTATTTTATTATTGAAGTATCAATTTAAAGAGAAAATGGTAAAAAATTAGGCTTAAGAGATAGATGGGAGCCTGCTTAAGGAGAGAAAATCTTAAATGCACTGCTAAAAAATTACTCTCTTTAATTATTATTTTAATAACATTTATAGAACACTTACTATGCACTAGCCACTATTCTAATCAGTTTACAAATATTAACTTATTTACTACTCAAAAGGATTCTGTAATATAAGTACTAGTACTGATGCACACAGACATTATGTAACTCATCCAACATCTCACAGACATTAAAATAGCAGAGCCAGGATTACCACCCAGGAAGTCTGGTTCCAGATTCCATACAGAGGTGAGGACTAATAATCATACTCCTGCATAGGCCCCTTATTCCCAAACCCTCCACCAGTTTTAAGTGTGTTTCTGTGGTTTTGTTCCACATGGGTTTTGCTGTTCATCTACCCTCAGAGCTCAAATTCTCTGAATAGTATCTCTGGACCTTCAGGAACTACAGGGGTTGGTCTCTTCCTCAGCATTAGCAATGATAGTATTATACACTTTGTGCTTGGCTTTCTGGCCTGAATTAATAATTGTTAATGATACTAAATAAATACTACACATCACTTCCCTGATGTCTCATCAGACTGTGACATCCACTCTATGAATTGCATGGATGGAAGACCATCATGATGCTAGTAGCAGGTGGGCTATGGAAGCTTCAGGATTTTCTCTGAACTCATCTGACTACATACACATAGTCTTTCCTCACCCACCCCAAATGGCCTATAGATGCAAAGGATAGGGGAAAGTTACTGTTTTGCATGCATCTCTTACTTCAGGTTATTTATCTTCCTAAGCTGGCATCATAGTAATCACCTATATTTTTATTAGCCTCTACAGTCCCTGAAACCCTTTCTCATATATCAATCATCTGATTTCTTCTTCCTTGAAATACCTTTGGAGGCAGTGTTAACCAGTGTTAACCCCCCCCCTTTTTTTTTTTTTTAAATGAGGAAACTGAAATTCAGAGAAGGGGAATTATTTGCCTAAGGTCACACAGCCAGTGAATGCCAGGTACTCATTCTGCAACATCATTGTCCAAAAGCTTCTGCTCATTCTATTGTCAAAGTGATCATAGAAATTACCTATAACAAGACATCTGGCCAAGGAGCCTGAGGTGGGGAGTGAGGGTGGAAGGTTTTGATGTATTCCATGAGGCAGTTAGGGTGGTAAAGCTCCTGATCACAGTTAGAGGAAACTCTCAGAGAATCTTAGAAGCAATTATGTTGGAAGTGTGTGGCCTCAAGACCATCAGTATGTCTCGAATGCCCCCACCCTTTTCCCACCACTGTCCGTACTTCTGTCTATTAGACAATCCCACCACTGTCTGTACTTCTGTCTATTAGACAAAGACTTAGATTTCTCTAAGGTCATTCTTTCAGCCCTTTACTCTCATTTAAACAATGACTCAATCTTTACCACTACTGTTCCCCAGACAGGACTTCTTCCATTTCTTGCTAGTTCTAGGTACAACCTCCAGCTTCAGGTCAAACTGCCCTTCCTGTAGCTACTTGAATGCTAATCTGATATTTCTTTTGCTTCACTTGGTTTTTGTCTTTCTTAAACATGCTCCCACGACTAAAGCATTTCCTCTGCCTGGAGAGAGACACCTTAAGAGCCTTAACTTTTTTTCTTCAATGTAGTCTAACATGCTTATCTTTTCCCTCATAGAATCAGAGTTTTCTGTCTTGTTTGATATGGTCTCCCCCACTCCAATATTATGCAAATATTTTATCTGACAAAAGATAAGAAAATAAAAGTCAAAATACAATAAAATGGGAACATATTTGCAACTCATATGACAGATAAAGGATTAACGTCCTTATTAGACCTGTATTTTTTCAATTCAGAAGATCTTTATTTTCATGTAGTTGAGTCTATTAATATTTTGCAACAGTTATTGAAAAGTCCATGATCTTTTATTTTTATTATTATTATTTTATTTATTATTTTTTAATTTTATTATTGTTTAAAATATTACAGATGTCCCTTTTTCTCCCCAATGACCTGTTCCACCCCATTCCTTCCCCCTCCCCAGTCCCTCTCCCCACCATTGTTCATGTCCTTGGGTTGTGTATATATGCATATAAGTTCTTTGGTTACTCTCTCCCCCTCCACCCACCCCCCCCTCCTCCATCCCTCTGACATTTATCAGTCTGATCCATGCTTTCATGTCATTGAATCTATTCTGTTCATCAGTTTATTAAGTTCTTTAGATTCCACGTATAAGCGAGATCATGTGATATTTGTCTTTTGCTGCCTGGCTTATTTCATTTAGCATAATATTCTCCAGGTCCATCCATACTGTCCCAAAGGGTACGAGATTCTTCTTCTTTATAGCTGCGTAGTATTCCATGGTGTAAATGTCCCACAGCTTTTTTATCCACTCATTTACTGATGGGCACTTGGGCTGTTTCCAGATCTTAGCTATTGTAAACTGTGCTGCTATGAACATCGGGGTACATAGATCCTTTAAATGTTAAATAAACAAAGAGAGTTGTCTTTTTCTATATGAGGGTAAAATGAGATGATGTTTGTAGAATCATATACATAATATGATCCCTTTTGTCCAGGAAAAAAATAACACCTCTACATATGTGTATGTTTGTTTAAGTAAGTTTGATTCTGCTCCTCTATACCTCTATTGATGACTTTTAGCCTTGAATTTAGTGTGCATGTTGGGGGTGGGGAGTAGCATAGAGAACTAAAAAGAAATATCTAGCTAAATAATGAGAGTTAAATAATGAGCATATCCAATAAGCAGAGCTACAGTGAGACCTAAAAATACATAAATAAAGTAGGGAAATTAGGTAAGGACCCCTGGAACCTTCTAAAGGCCAAGTGGTTTAGCAATCAGCCTCAAGATTACTGCAGCAATTTCATCTGGGATTTTCCTAAAAGTCAAACCCTGTGTACTCCTCCCAGATAAGTACTTTGGCAGGCAGTTAGACATGAGCAGAGCAAGGAGGATAGACCAGGTACAGAATGTCACTGGAGCAGAAAGCCTCAGGTGCCTAACAAAGGACAATTGTAAGGTGGAACCTCATCCCTAGGGTGACTCTTCCTTAGCACATTGATGGTCATGTGGTTTGGACTCCCTGAATTTTCCTCCCTATAGATAACATCTAGGCTTCAATTGCATTTCAGCTCCAGGCCCAGAAAAGCAACAAAACCAGCCTGGGCTGACCTCAGGACCAACTGCATTAAGTAATGACCCACTGGCCTGGTGCTGATCCATAAATCAGTGGAGACTTAGACTCTGAAAGGACATACCTGGAAAACTGCTGAATATTCTATTGAAATCTTCCCCTGGGACCTCCCCTAAAACCTCCACCTTTAAAACCCTTAGCTCAGAGGACCCAGGGCACTTTCCCTCCTGGGACCATGCCTTTCCCTTTTCCTTTCCCCTCTCCTCCCCCCATGCGCATTACCATTAGCTTCCTTACTCCCAAACTCCAAGTGCCCTTCCTTTGCCCCTATAACTTGTTTCCTAAGCCCATTTCTTCTAGGGATCACTTTTTCTACCTCTGCGATTTGCCAAATAAATGTTCTCTTATAGGTTGAGCATTAGATCTGAATTATTCCCTAGCCAGAACCCAAGTACCAAGGTGACTGAACCCAGGTCTGGTCTGACCCCACCAGTCTAACAGCTGGTGCCCTTCCTGCCGCCTATAATAAGTACCTCCCCAAAACTGGCTACCATCACCTCAGGAAAGGTCTTGGGCCTCAGGAATGCCAAACTTGCTTCCTATTCTCTAGGATGGATAGCAAAATCAAGGGCAGTAAACAAACAGATAATTGGTCCAAAGGTTCTGTTTCATTTCTAAAAATCAATCTTCCAAAAGCCTCACTTTCTACATACTCCCTTGCCCAATAAATGTCAGTGGCTACCAATGCCTTTCATATTAATTCTAAACTCCACTTTCTGTTTGTTGACATTTTCTATAAGATACTCTAGCTTCACTCAACATTGAATGGTGGCTTGGTTTTAATCTATAAGAGTATAGTGGTTATGGGTGAGAGCCTGGACTGGAATCATAGCTCTGCTGGCCTGTGTTCACACGCAGACACACACAAATGCTTACAAACACACACAGTTTCCTGAATATAATCATGTACAAAATCTTCCTCTTCTTTACATATCCATGTATATATGCTTAGACACACATTCTTGCTAAGGGTTAAAGTATTTTGTAAAAACCATCAAATTTTGTTCTGAATATAAAATAAATCTTATTGCTATGCTGAGCAGACAGACTCTTAGACATTGCTTATGCTCTTGTCATAAATATGGATGTGATGAAAGGATAGAAAAAACACTGCAGACAAAACTTCCGGGCAAGAGCTGTCTGAAGGTACTCCCCATGGAGACAATGAACCAATTGCTGCAGTGAGATGCCAGCCTTTCCTTTTTATTTAGAAAACTTGGAAGATGTTTTTAAAGCAAACTAGATAGACAAATCGTACCTATTGCTAGGGAAAGGGGAATTGAGAGGGAAGCTTCTGGGGCTGCATGCCCTGATCTGCATGAGGGCAGAAAGCCTCTCAAACCTGACCTATACTTAAGAAAAAAATTTAACTGTGAGCTTCCTGGGGCCACAGAGATGGAGGGTGACATATCTGTCTCTTTAGTTAGAAAAGAGGGTCTCTTGTAAATACCTGGGGAGCAACAAAGGACCACTTTCTCCAGGAAGTTTTATGTGATTCCCTCTGCCACTCCCCAGGCTGAGAGCCCTTATGCTTACCTCTGCCATGGCACTTGTTATTCTGTGCTGTAGCACACTATCTGTTTTGTTTATCATATAACATCACTGCTTAGCATAGTGCCTGACATATAATAGGCACTGTATATATAGCTATATACATAACTGGAGACTGTCTGTCTGACTGTTTACTTTTCTACTTTCCCATAGGCTGACTGTGATAGGCAGACAGACATGAGCAGAGGAAAGGTGATGGGCCAGGTACAGAAGGTTACAAGGGTGGAAAGCCCCTTATGCCTAGCAACAGAAAATTGTAGGGTTGGGTGGCACCTCACTCACAAGGTGGCCTTTCCTCCTCTAGCATATCACTGGTCCTGTAGTTTGAACTCTCTGACCTTTTGTCCCTAGAGATAACATTTAGACCTCAGCTGTATTTCAGCTCCAAGCCCAAACAAGTGGCAAAAACAGACCAGCAACCCCATGGCTGACTTCAGGACAAGCTGCATTGAATAACGACCCCTGCCCTGGTACAGAACACCCAATCATTGGAGACCACAACAGTGAAAGGACACACCTGGAAAACTGCTGAATATTCTATTAAGGTCTTCCCCTGGGACCTCTCCTAAAATCTCCACCCTTAAAACCCTTAGGTCAGAGGATCCAGTGAGTTCTCCATCCTGGAAGCATGCCTAGGCCTTTCTGTTTTCCTTCCCTTTTCCCTAACCCCCCAGGCACATTACCATTAGCTTCTTTACTCCTAAGCACCAAGGGCCTTTCCTTTACCTCTATGACTTGTTTCCTAAGCCCATTTCTTCTAAGAATTACCTTTTTTACCTCTGTGATTTACCAAATAAATATTCTCTTACAGTTTGGGTCTTGACTCTGAATTCTTTCTGAGCCAGAACCCAAGTACAAAGGTTTCTGAACCAATGTCTGGTCCACCCCACCTGTATAACACCTGGTGCCACTCCCACTGCCTACAACATGGCCAGATTATATGTTTCCATGATGCTCTGTATTCCCAGCACCACAACAGAGTTTAGAACACAATAGGTGCTCAATGTTTATAGAATCAAGATGAATTAGTTCCCTTGAAGTCTCCTGAGGACAACCTTATGTCTTAGTTTTCTTATTTGGAAAATTGGCATAATAATATACCTTTTAAATACAATTGGTGGGAGAATTAAATAAGTTAATATGTGAAAAATGTTTGGTCTAGTAACTGGCACAAACATTGTTATTATTACTACTATGGTTTCTAGACCTGATGATAGGTATAGTCCCCTCAAACTGTATGGATCTTGGTCATGATAGGCCTTAGGAATGGAGAAGCTGTGCCTGTGGGTTTCTCTCTCCCCTTTCCTATTAAACTGCCTCTGCCACACTTACTCTGTGCAACTTTCAAGCTTCAGCTGAACTAAAAAGGTATGCCCAAAGACAGTAAGCTCAAAGACTGCAGGGCCAACTCACAGTCAATTCTGGTATATGACCATAGGCTGACCAGAGGAAATTCAGGGAATGTTTGTCAAATTGACCTGAATGGTAGCCATGGCTTACCAATTATGGTCTAAAAGCTTTCTTCTTTTGCTGAAATGGCTTGTGATCCTCCTCTCCCACCTCCTCAGCTTTTTAGCTGCTCATGTCCATGATGGAAGGCAGACATGGCAGTTCCATATCAGGGAAGTGGGAAGGATACAGGAATCTGCTTGCTGGGCTGACAGTGTTTCCTTGGAAAAAGGGTGAGATTCTTATGCTACTTGCTCAGGCCACCTCCACTTTATTTGTTCTCTCACCTAACACTCTAAGGCCATTAGTTACATAGTTGGCTGTGCAGATACTGGCAGGAGTATTAGTCTCAGAGGCAGGAAGTTAGGGGAATCAAGCATGGCTCTAACACAGATCTATTGTGTCACTATAGTATAGGAATGAGATCCCCTGAGTATAAGAATAAGATCCTCACATTAATATAACCCTTTAGAGTTTACAATTCCCTTTCATGTTTATTATCTAATTTTAAGACTCAACACAGCTTTCTGAAGAGTGCAAAGCAGAGGTTATTGTTCAAATCATATAGGGAGACCTTATATTTTTTGTTTGCATGACTCTGATGACCCATCAGCCCTCCTTATCAGCCAGCTCTGTGGGGGAAAAAATAGTTATTCTTGTTTCTAGAGAGCTACTCTCTCTTTGGCCGGACATTCCCAAATTTTCCAGTTCAGATAAACTCTGGGAATGAAAGTCATAAGACTATGGTCTACTGTTTCTCCTCCCCTAACCTTAGTTCCCCAAGAAGCCTTTCTTAATTATAGTGGTACCTTGGTTTTCGAACGTCTCCATTGATGAACATTTCGGTTTATGAACACCGTAAACCCAGAAGTAAATGCTTTGGTTTTTGAACTTTCCTTGGAAGTCGAACATGCCACATGGCTTCTGCTGAGTGCAAGATCCTGAGGTCTAGCTGTTGGCTGTTGATCCCTTGGTTTTCGAACATTTCAGAACTCGAACTGTCTTCTGGAATGGATTATGTTTGAAAACCGAGGTACTACTGTACTTACTAAGGGACAATATAAAGAAAAAATGAGGAATAGACAGAATTGGGCTTCACTCGGTTACTGTGATATAATATCTCAAAGCTTCAGTGTCCTCATCTAAATGTGGGGGAGGAGGAGCATATTGCTTGTGTTACAGAGCTGTCAGAGGATTAGCGAGAAAGTAAGGATAGCATCTAACTGAAGCCAGAAATGATGACTGTTTTTAGGATATTTAAGGTACTTTATAGTCTCATGAATATAACCTAGGGAAAGAGGCACCAAAGCAAAAAGGGGACCTCTCTCTGGAGATGTTTCTGGCATTTCTTCACTTCAAATCAAAGCAATAAGGAAGCATGTATTGAGTTCACACTGGGAGCCTAATTGGGTGCTCCACTGGTAGAAGGTATCATAGCACTGGATAGCCAAACTGAAAATAAAAGCATGAAAAAATGATAGTAAAACTAGGCATTCCCTGAAATAGAAACCCCAGATTTATAAACATTTATCCATTTCCATAAACAAATAATGGGCAAAAGAAAGCTACACTTAAATTAAGTGCTAGATATATTATGCCACTTGACCCTCACAATGACTCTGGACTATAGAGCAGAGGTAACTGCTGTAGGAAAAGAATCCATGCCTTTTAACTTCAGATCTTCATTCTAGTACTACATTATGCTTTTCTCTGTCTTGGGCAAGGGTAGTCTTGCCTCTTCCTCTAGGTCAGTTGTTGGCAAACTTTTTCTGTCAAGGGCCAGATGGAAAATATTTTAGGCTTTGCAGGCAACAGGTGACTTATTCTTCTCCTTCTTAAAACACTATTTACAATAGCCAAGATCCCATCAGTAGATGAGTAGATAAAAAAGTTGTAGTATATTTACACAATGGAATACTAACTATGTGGCTCTGAAAAAGAAGGAACTCTTACTTTTCAAGACAATGTGGATAGACATAAAGGGTATTCCACTAAGTAAAATAAGCCAGGCAGAGAAAGACAAAAGACAAATAGCATATGATCTCACTTATATGTGGAATCTAATGGACAAAATGAACTAACAAACAAAATAGAAAGGGGCATGGATACATGGACTGACAGCTGTCAGAGGGGAGGGGGTACTGGACAAAAGAAGGTGAAGAGATTAAAGAACATATATGCCTAAGCTACAGACACAGAAAACAGTGTGATGATGGCCAGAGGGAGAGGGTAGGGGCTGGGTAGAGAGAGACAAAGGAGGGAAAATGGGGACATCTTTAATAGTGTCAACGATAAAAATAAAGTTAAAAAAGTTTACTTTATTAAAGCTTTGGCCCAGTGGCTTTAATTTGCCTACCCCTGCTTCAGTGCTCTGAAGGAGGCATATTATCTAATTTGCTGTGTTGCCTTCTTGAGGTGTTGGACGGCTACTGGCCTTGGCTCTCATTCCAGCACTGGGAAGCAGCAAGAGTAGAATGTAATTATTGTATGCTTACTTTTTTCTAACTCTTAGAGAAAAGACAACCAGAAAAGTCTTACATGCATAAATCAACAGATCACTGAGTGCTTATGGTGCGCCAGGATCTATGCATTACCGCATTAAATTTTACAGCATCACTTTGAGGTGTACATTATTATCGTACTTTCATATGAAAAAAATGAGGCTCAAAGGAATGAAGTAATTTGGTCAAAGAAGCCCCATCAGGAAACAGTAGAGAATTTAAGTCCAGGTATGTCTGACCCTAGAGCTCATGTACATAATTGTTGTTCAGTTCCACAAAGTATTTACTATACCTTACAAAAACACCTACAATCCATGGTGTGTCATGAATAGAATAAGAAAATGAAGACCAAGGAGAGGGTGATACAAATATAATATAATTGCTGTATCTTGAGCTCCCTGGCAGCCAAGAAAAAGTAAGCAGCACTAGTAGTTTCTGTGCAGAAATAAAATATTTTTCTAGGACTAATTTACAAAATGAAAATAGTATCATTGCACCTGAGAGTTCACTCTGTATGGGTTAAATGTATTGTTGCAGGCTGACTTTGTGTCTACTCTGTACCAGACACTACCCTAAGGGCTAAAGATACTGACATAACTAAGATACAGTCTGGACCCTTCAGGAGGTCAAAATCTGGGAAGGGAGGCAGACAGTTCAATATCTGAATCTAAAACATGGCAGACAAGTAATTGTTCCCTAGAGGTATAAGCAAAGTGTAATGAAAGTTCATTTGCTAATTTATCCTAGGTGCATTGCCCTTCACAGATTACAAAGCACTGACACTTTTTTCTCTAATTTAATTGTCACAAAAGCACTGAAAAAAAATGCTACCACCCTTGTTTTACCATTGAGAAGATTGAGACCCTGGGAGGTGAAGCAACTTACCTAAAGTCCTGGTTTGTCTAACTCTTAAGTTCTATGCACCTGCCATGTCCCACTGACTTCCTTTAAAAAAAAAAAAAAAAAAGAGGCTAACAATAAAATTATAGAGGATAATAATTTTGTCTAATGGCTCACACAAGGATTCATGAAGGAGGTGTTTTTAAGGTGGCCATGAAAGGGGGTAATAGTTGGACAAGAATAAAATGGAGGAAGAGCTTTATGAGGAGTAAACAACTGAGTCCTAAGACAGTTGGAGAGAAGAGTCTGCTCATAGGAAAAGGAGCTAGGGCTATTGAGGCCCACTCTGGGCCCTGATGGTAAGGCTGGGCCTAAGTCAGGGAAACTGCTAGTCTTGAGTGCCGCAGACTAGGTTAGTTGGAAGGCCAGAAGAACTTTAAAGAATATATTTTAGAGACTACCTTCCACCACCACCACATCTTAGTGATGAAGACCCTGAGGCTCTTAGTGGGGTCCATAACTCAGGTCTCTGTACTTCTAACCTTAGGTCCTTTACTAGTCCCAAACCTTGGCTTTCCTTTGCTGTAAGGCTTTTCTCTGGTGGAGATCTGCTTGGAATCTTGCTTTGCTGGCTAGGTCTCCAGTTCTAACCCTTAATCCCCACCCCACCTGTCATGTGTTCCCTGAGAAGTGCTTACTCTTCAAGGCCACTCACACAGCTAGGTCACTGATGGCCTTGACAACAGAAGAGAAAAAACTCCACAATCCTTAGACCCTGAGCACAGTACCAAGCTATGCCCTGTGATGGACAATCTCATGTGTGGTTCTACCTCAAAACGCTATCAGGTTAGGAACTACTCTTCACAGTTTACAGATGAAGAAACTGAATTTTCAAGTTATAGAGAGACCTGCTTAAGGGCAGACAGCTAGTGAGTAATATAGTCAAGGTTTGACCTCGAGTCTGTCTGGCCCTGAAGCCCATCCTATTTTATACTGGCAGAACTATGCCCCCTCCATCTTTATCAGTCATGGAAGGAAGGCAAGGCAGGGATCCTTGTTCTCATTTTATAGTTGTGTTTCCCAATATGGTAAGCATTATCCACAGATAACTACATTTAAATGAATTGAAATCAACTATATTTTTTGAACCAATGCTTGTATTTATTTTTATATTTTTTTATTGTTGATAGTATTACAGAAGTCTCCTATTTCTGCTCCTTTGCCCACCTCCACCCAGCCCCCGCCCTACCCCAGGTCTATACCACACCACTGTCTGTGTCTACAGGCTATGCATATATGTTCTTTGGCTGATATCTTCCCATCCAAAATCAAATACAATATAAAACTGAGTTTCTCAATCACACTAGTCATAGTTCAAGTGCTCAGAAGCCACATGTGGCTAATGACTACCATATTGGACAGTATAGATATGGAATTCATTTAAAGTTCTATTTGACATGTGGCCACAAAAGCCACTTGTGGCTAGTGAGGATGATATTGGAGAGTGCAAGTATAAAACTCATAAAAATGAGGAAGGATTATACGATATTGTCAAGATAGCAGTTGCATATGCTAAATTAACAAATCTGGTTAGTAAATTAATAGCAAATCAAGGTTTCTATGATTCTGCTTTATACATGGATGTGGATTAGATACTCCCCACATCAGTGGTTTACATATCAATAAGCAATGGAATAAAAAAGAAATTACACTGTTCCTGGAAGTCCTAGGTTCAAGTCCCAGCTTATTCTCTGACTCTGTGACCTTGAACAATTACCCTCTTCTCTCTTGGCCACAGTGATCTTGCTCAGCACAATGAAGGGGTTGAAGTTAAAGGTCCTTACAGGCCTTATATTCTGTGAGCCTGTGAATCAATGGCTGCATTTTTACTAAATTAATTTGCATGTCTCTGTGAAAGCAGACTCATGGAAAATGCAGCCAGGAATTTGTATTATGAAATGCCAGACTCTTTTACTAAGTGCACAAAGAGGGAGAGTGAAGACTAAGATTTAGGCACTTACTCCTTGGTTTACAGAGAGCCTTTAATATGTGTGTTTGCTCATTACTTATTCATGCATCTGTCTGCCTTTTTGTTACCTGCTCCTGGGGGCTAAGGTTGGTGGCTGTAACTATGTAATACCAGTCAAAACAGTTGAAAAAAATGGTAATATTTGCTTTGGTAAGTTGCTGCTTCTGAAAGAAACAAATAATACTTTGATTTATTTAACCAATAATTATAGAGCACTTATTGTGTGCCAGGCACTGTACTGGTGAGCAAAGTTAGATTTAGCATCAAACCTTCCCTCACTGAAAGGAAGACCTCTGTCTTCTTCTGATCCCTCCCAGCTGGAAACTTGTGAAGTGTCTGGCTTTATAATATTCCAACACAGAGATTTCAGACAAAAGAGAAAAAAGTTGAAGCTTTTTATCATTGAATACTTGAGTAATCTATGGAATAAAAAATATTTGAGAAGAACTGGTAAATTCATGAGCTCTTTGGCATGCTGAAGACCAACTTCTGAGTCTTAGACATTTGGTGGGTGCAATACTGGAAAACAATTTTTTTCTTTCATTGTTTACCCTTCCTTCAAACCACATCTATGTTTCCAAGCTTTCTTAATTCACCTTAAACATCTGTCCCCTCCCCGTTTATGCAATCTGCTTCCCACTTTCTCAGGGCCTGGGCTTTCTAATCCTCAGGGAAGTAAGGTAATACTCACAGTTCTGGATTAGGCTTCTGATCTGTCAAACACAATGCTTGAGGCTTTCACTTTTGTATCTTTAATGTGTGCACAACAACCATGTGAATTTGCAGTTATTCACCCTACTTAATAGATGAGGAAATGGAAGCTTAGAGAATGTACATTCTTACACAAGACTCATAAACCTCAGAACCTGAAGTTAAACTCATTTCTTCTACATTCATGGCTTCTGCTTTTGTTGTGGTGATATAAAACCACTGCCTTACCTAATGAGGTCCTAATGTGACCAGGACACAAAATAGCTTACCTTAGGTACCGATTCAAGTCTGTTTAGTCCTATAAATATTTATGCTGTACTTATTGAGTAGCAGTCCTTTATAAACTATTGCATGAGTATAACCATTTAAGAACATGGATTCTGGAGCTAGCCATCCTGAATTCGAATCTTGGTTTCAGCAATCACTTGCTGTGTGACCATAATGACAACCTCAAGGGCATAAAGATTAATCAGACAGGGCCTTCTTCTCTAGGTCTCAGATGAAAATTATAGCTTTGTCTTAGTACATAGTAAGTGCTCAATAAGTGTTAGCTACTATTATTTTAATTTTATTCACTCAACAAGTATTATTGATGCTTACTGTGTGTAAGGCTCTGTTTCAGTGGCTCCTGGGGATCATTGTTTTTTCCAAATCTCAAAATGAAGAGAAAGAAGTCATAACACTCAAAAACACATAAAATGCTATACTGTCAGAGCTAAAGAGGTCCTTGGTGATCTGCTAGTCCTAAATTCTCTCAACATACAGCAAAGGACACTGAGGCCCAGAGAGAGGTAGAACCTTGTCCATAGCTACATGGCCAACCAGCAGCAAAGTTAGCACTGATTCACTTACTGCAGAAATGGAAGCCTATAGAGGTCTAAATAGCTACTGAAAACTTTATAATAATTCTGAATACCTCAGCAATCAAAAGACTCAGATCTTTTACTTAGGGGGTCTGTGTTTTTCTTTGCCCTGACCTTCTGAGTCCTTTCTCCTACTCATATATTTTTTTTTATTGTTCAAAATATTACAGATGCCCCCCTTTTCCCCCATTGACGCTTTCCACCCTGCACCCACTCCCCGCCCCAGGCTTTCACCACACTATGGTCTGTGTCCATGGGTTATGCATATATGCATATAAATTCTTTGGTCAATCTCTCTCCACCCACCCACCCTCAACTTCCCTCTGAGATTTGTCAGTCTGTTCCATGCTTCTATGTCATTGAATCTATTTTGTTTATAAGTTTATTATGTTCTACCTGCCATTGCCCATGTTTAGACCACATGAGTCAGTCTTAGCCAGTGAACTGAGTTGACTTCCCTCATACCTAGTTCCATCAATTCCCTGTGGAGCACTTCCAAATACCATTAGCTTCTCATCTTATCTTTATGCTTAAGCAAAATGATACAAAGAACTTGCTGCCATTGATTCATTCTAAAGCGGGCAGCAGCCCTGGCCAGTTCGCTCAGTGGTTAGAGTGTCTTGGGTTTGATTCCAGTCAAGGGCATGTACCTCGGTTGCAGGTTCAGTCCCCATCCCAGGTCCCCACGTTGTGTCTCTCTCACATTGGTTTTTCTCTCTCCCCCTATGTTTCTTTCTCTTCCCCCCCTCTCTTTCTCTCTCTCTGAAAAAAAAATGGAGAAAATATCCTCTGGTGAAGATTAAAAAAATAAAAATAAAGCAGACAGCAAAGCTGAATTCAAGGTGTAGCTATGAGCATGTGTGAAAGATGAGCACAGGTTTCCAAAAACCTGTAAAGTAGGAGACCTTATTCTCAGGTTGGTTTATGCCAGACACAAGATCTTTAGTTTCCCTGAACCAGCACTGTCACCCAGCACACTCACTCTCAGGCTGGGTTAGGGTACAGCATATCAGCTGGCCATTATCTAATCCATGGGCTCTCAACTTGTGTGTATAAGGTGTGGATATCCATGGATATGACACAGGAGCCTGGCACACTTTCTGGAATGAGAGAAAAATTTGGGGTGTAAGTAAATGTTTTTTAGAGTCCATAGCACTTCACATAGTCTCAAAGAGATCCACAATCCAAAAAGTTTAATAATACTCTACTGTTGAATATATATAATAGGAGAACTAAAATTCTGGGGGCAGAATGAATTTATCTAAGTCCACTCAGTTAGTAGAGGCAGAAACCAGAACTAGAAACCAGGTCTTTTGAATACCAAACCAGTAATATTTCCTTTCTACTGAGACAGAGGAAAAAACAAATACCTTTATTGTGTGAACTCTAAAATATTGTATTTAGTTATTCTTTAAATTGCCCAGCCCTCCCTCAGGTGACATTATCATGCTTACCATCCCCAACATTGTTCTACAATTGAGTTCTTCCTTCTCTGATATACATACCTGTCTTATGCTCTGTCTTTCAAGGCCTTGCTAAGTAACTTAATAAGTCTAAGAAATACATTTATGTTAAAATATTAATGATACATATAATAAATGATTATGATTATTGATATAAATAATTTATTATAAATAAATAAATGGTAAAAGATGACACTAGCCTTCCCTTCAAGAGGCCTTTGAACAGAGGTTCTCCATACAAAATGCTTTATTATTATCATCATTGTTAATCTTCATATTGTTACTGATATAATCATGGATAAGAAGTGAAACCCTGGAGTTCAAATCCTAGCTCTTTTATCTCCTAAGTATCTCATCCAGGACTAGTCACTTAACTTTTCTGGTTCTAAGTTTCATTATAGTACTTTCTACTTCAAATTGTTGACTTGAGGATTAAATAAGCTAATTTATGTGTGTATGTAAAATTTCTGAGATGTGGAAAACACCTATCCAATATGTAGGTTTCTTCATGAAATAACTAGATTTCTGATTTCAGTTTTGTATTCTCACCATGATCAACTTTTTAAATTTTATTTTATAAAAATACACAGAACATAAAGTTTATTATTTTAGCTATTCAAAGGTACAAAATTCAGTGGCATTAAATATCTGTGATAGACTTTTAGAAAACAGAGGAAAATAACAACAAAGAAGTGCAGCAACATTTTACAAAATCTATTTCCAGAATATAGCCTATGTAATTCTTAGCACACATTCAGCTCAGTCTCTAACACCTTCTTCAGTGACCTGCTCACTCTTGGGTCATAAAAGCAGAGATTCATCACAGGTCCTGCAAATTCCAATCATCACAGAATGAACGCAAGTTTGGGAATCTGAGATTTAATTTAAGCAAATTCATGTGACTTTTTCCTCCCTCTTTCTACTCATCCTTGATGTCTTCATATCTACTGTTGTAGGATTGGAGTAGATAATTAGTAAAATGCCTTCCAGATTAGACATTTGTGTGGTGTAAAAGAAAGATAATAAGCTCTAGAATCACAGGGAACTGGATTTAAGCCCCAGCAATGCCACTTTCTTAACTATATGAACTTGACCACTGTGATAGTTTATGTTGTCAACTTGGCTATGCTAGTATCCAGTTGTTTAACTAAATGCTAACTTAAGTGCTGCTGGTAAAGGCATTTTATAGATATGGTTAACCTATACAATCAGTTGACTTTATATAAAGAAAGCTACCCTCGATAACATGGGTAGGCCTCATCCAATCAGTTGAAGGCCTTCAGAGCAACAACTGAGGTTGCCTGATGAAGAAGTAATTTTGTGTCAAAATTACAGCATCAACTCTGCCTGAGCTTCCAGCCTTCCTGCCTGCCTTACAATTTTGGACATGCCAGCCCCCATACCCATGTGAACCAATTCCCAAAAACATACATATCCTATTGGTTCTTTTTCTCTGGAGAATCCTGACTGATACCAGCACTCACATAAAAATATTTTTAGAGCACTTACAGTATGCTGGGGATTGTTTTAGATACTGGAGATTCTTGCTCTCAAGGAGTTTAAAATCTATTTACTGCAGGGAAACAAACAATATAAAATAAACATAACAAATAAATGAAGAATGCAGTATGTTAACCTTTATAAACCACAAATTTTTCCTCTGTAAAAATGGGGGTATTCAAAATAATGCATGTAAAAGATCTAGAACATAGAAACTTAATAAAGGGTAGCCATTATTATGAGTCCATAATTACACTATGGTTTTGAAATATTCATTTTGAAGAGCATTTTTTTCTAATTCTATTTCTTCTATAACAAACATGTGCTAGAGGAACAGTGATATAGCTGATTTAGAAATAACAATTGGATTTGGAGTAAAAAATCTGGCTTTAAGTCTCAGGTGAATTAATAGTTATATGACCTTCAGTAAGTCAATTAACTTCTCTGAGCCTCAGTTTTTCTGTCTACAGGAAAAAAAGATAATAATACTCCTTTATAAGGGTTTCAAGAGGAGCAAATAATATTATGTCAGTGTTCATGACTTACGAGCAAGAACGGTGAGAAAATGTGCTCAGAAGTCTCTCTTTTAACCAGAACATTTAGTTAACCAGTAGAGTTCATTCCCTGCACCTCACCACACTCCCATCCACTCTTTTTCCTCATTTAAGGGATCTTGTATTAGTCAATTATCAACTCAGGCTTAATTTCTTCCCTGAAGTCATTTAAACACAACCATGGTTAGGGACTGGTTCTAACTTGTAACCAATAATTGGTCATAAATCTTAAATAAAGCCTGATTTTCACATCCATGGGCATGACCTCCAGTGGGCAAACTGCTAGACTTTTTCTTCCTGGCTCTTCCAAAAGTTACCCCACCCCGAATTCCCAGTTATCCACACCCTCTGCCCACACCCCCTGTATTTCCCAGAGGAGTTGTTTCAAGAAGCCTTCTGAGTCAAGAATGGTACTACTCATGGAGCAGAGGGTGCTCAACAAAGGAAAACAGCTAGAGGGATTTTTTGGAAGCAGACATTATAGGACATTGATAAGAGTCTCCTTTTTTGTTCATTGAGGAAAAGAGATGCCTAATCATAGAACCACCGAAGATGGAAAAAGAGGGCTTCAATGCAAACCGATCTACAACTGCTACAGAGTATTCAGTGGTTCAGTGTGTCCATAGTTTGTCTTTACCTGAGGAGTGTGGATGTACATCTCTCTTCCTTGACCTGTTACTCTTCCAGCCATGCCAAACTGACCCAATGCATCTCATTTGTTGCATAGGGACTAAAAGGTTATGAGTCTTTTCAGTTATGTGTGATGACAGTAACGGTGGGCCTCTGACTAAAGGATAAAATCATAAGAGGCACCAGAGTTATTTTAGCAAATTTTTACTTTGGCACACTGGCCCTGCAGTTATGCCCAATGGATATTTCCAGGGCTTTGGGAAATCCTAAAAACAGTGTAGAGCCATTTGCCTTCTAATCTCTGGTAGGATTTCTCCCACTAACTACCCTTAAGACAGACACCAACAAAATGCTTTCTCACATCCTCTAACACCATCATCTACTACCCAATTCAAATTTCACCCCTGAATTACTAAAAATGTTCATAGAACCCCACCATTCTTTTCATTTTCTAACCTTCTGGATACTCAATCCATGTGATCTATTTTAATCTGTCATTCCTCCTTCACCTTCTTTTCTCCAGACCATCACTTCAGATTTGTGTATCTTTCCACCAATGCTAACTTTCAATGGGGGGGGGGGGGGGAAGTGCTGAGTTTAGACCTTCCAACTCAAGTTTCCTCTTTATTTTCCCAGGAATGGAAGATGTGGATCTCCTTGTTCCTTTACTTGTCTACCATAAAATAAGCACATCTCCAAAAGACAGACATAAATTTTGTTTCCTCAGACCTAATGGCTAAACCTATATTGAGGAATGAACAGTAAGTGCCAGGGAATAGAAATACATCGAGCAAGGGAGAGAAGAAAATAAGCTATGAGAAACATTCTAGAAGACAACCTAGGCAGATAGAATAGATCTTCATTCAACTACAAATATTTATTGAGCACCTACTAAGTGCCAAACACTTTTCTAGGTGCTTAAGACACAGAAAAGAACAAAACAGAGCAACATATCTGCCTTTCTGAAACTCACATGCAATTGAGGAAGAAAGACAATAAGCAGTAAAGCTAATGATACCATAAGTAAATGATATCATAGACTTGAAGATGAGAAATTATGAGGAAAGTGGAAAAGTTACAACAGGGTAAAGAACATCAGGGGTGCTGGATGTGGAGGCAGTTTACAGTATTAAATACAGTGGTCAGGTCTTAGTAGTTTTCATTTGAACAAATACTTGAAGGAGGGAAGGAGTAAGCCATAAAGCTGTCCAGGAGAAGAGCACTTCAAACAAAAAGAGCTTTCTAGGCTAAGTTAGGAGCATGCCTGTTGTATACAAGAAACAGAAAGCTGGCTAGTGTGACTGGAATGACAAGACTGAGGGAGAGAATAGTAGAAGAATAAGTCATAGAAGTCATGAGAGGAAGAGGAGTAAATTTTGACTTTTATTCTGAGTGGGATAGGAGCACTTGCAGAATTTTGAGCAAAGAACCCCTCTACTCTGGGTTCTGCCACTGAAGCACTATGTGATATTAGGCCAGACCTGTGCCATACCATAAACAACACTCAGTATCTTTATTTATATAAATGATGTGTTTGTAAAAAGCAGTTATTTTCAAACACTTTCACCCCCAGATACCTTGTTTTATAATAAAGTCTCTCCCCACTGCCCCCTACCTCATGCAATGGAATATTGTGCTGCCATTAATAGTGATGACATGTATTTATCAAGTAAAAACTTTAGTGGAAGCCCAACATATAAAATATACAAATGTAGAGTTGCTTTTGTTGCAGCAAGCTTGGGGTAGGGAAGAGATGAAACATCCATCACCTGTCCTTCATCTAAGAGATGCCTTGACGGTATTTCCCAAAATGTTTAGGTGGGAGGAGTAAAAATTTAAGTTTTGTCTCATATCTGTGGTTTTCACTAAAAATTATTAGAAAGCCCTGGCCAGTGTGGTTCAGTGGTTAGAATGTGGCCTTTGCACTCTTTGAATGGTTGAGGGTTCTCTTTCCCCCCCCTTTCTTTCTCTCTCCCCTCCCTCTCTCCCCCGTTCCCTTCCACTCTCTCTAAAACTCATTGGAAAAATATCATTGGGTGAGGATTAACAAAAAACAACAGAAACAAAAACATTAAAAAATTATAGAAATAATAAACAAATACAGTAAATTTGCAGAATATAAAGTCAATGTACAAAAGTCCACTGCATTCCTGTATACTAACAATGAAACTTCAGAAAAAGAAATGGGAAAAAAATTCCTTTCACCAACAAAAAGAATAAAATACCTAGGAATAAACATAACATTGGAGGTGAAGGACCTACATGCTGAAAACTACAAAGCATTATTTTTAAAGATTTAAAAAGACACAATGAAATGGAAAGATATTCCACGTTCAAAGATTGGAAGAACCAACATAGTTAAAATGTCCATATTACCCAAAGCAATATACAGATTTAATGCAATCCTCACTAAAATCTCAATATTTTTTAAAGAAAGAGAACAAAAATCATTAGATTTGTCAAAAGACCCTGAATAACCAAAGCAATCCCAAGATAAAAGAATGAAGCTGGGGGTACCACACTCCAGGATTTCAAATTGCACTGCAAAGCAACCATAATCAAAACAACATGGCATTGGCAGAAAAACAGACACAGTCAAAAGAAACAGAATTGAGAGCACAAAAATAATTCCACATGTATATGGGCAAATATTTTTTTTACTTTACTTTTATTGTTGACTGGGCAAATAATTTTCGACAAAAACAACAGAGAAAAGAAAGCCTCTTCAATAAATGGTGATGATAAAATTGGAAAGCCACATGCAAGAGATTGAAATTAGACTAGTTTGTCCCCATATACAAAAATTAACTCAAAATGAATTAAAGACCTGAAACAATAAATCACATAGAAGGAAACATAAGTACTAAACTTATGGACCTTGGTCTTAGAGGAAATTTTATGAATTTGACCCCAAAGGTAAGGGAAGTAAAGGTGAAAATAAATGAATGGGACTACATGAAACTAAAAAGCTTCTACACAGCAAAAGAAATCACCAACAAAACAAAAAGGCAACCAACTGAATAAAAGAAGATATTTGCAAACAACGGCTCCAACAAGAGGTTAATATCTAAAATATATAAAGAACTCATACAATTCAACAACAGAAAAACAAACAATCCAATTAAAAAATGGGCAGAGGGCCTAAACAAACACTTCTCCCAAGAAGACATACAAATGGCCAACAGACATACACAAAGATTTTCAATTTCACTCACTATTAGGGAAATTCATATGAAACTACAATGAGATACCACTTCACACCTGTTAGAATGGCTGTTACCAACATGACAAATAGTAACAAGCTTTGGAGAAGTTGTGGAGAAAAAGTAACCCTCATTCTCTGCTGGTGGGAATGTAAACTGGCACAGCCACTATGGAAATCAGTATGAAGGTACCTCAAAAAATTAAGAATAGAGTTACCATACGGCCCAACAATCCCTCTTCTGGGTACCTACCTGAGAAAATTGACATTTATTTGCAAAGATATATGTACCCCTCTGTTTATTGCAGCATTATTCATGGTGGCCAAGACATCGAAACAACCAAAGTGTCCTTTGATAGATGATTGCACAAAGATGTGGTAGATATATGCAATGGAATACTACTCAGCCATACAAATGATGAAATACTGCCATTTGTGACAACATGGATGAATCTTGAGAATATCATGCTAAGTGAAATAAGTCAGACAGAAAAAGTTAAGAACCAGATGATTACACTTCTGTGTGGGATGTAAAACTGAAAGCAACAAATGAACATACAAGAAAAACAAAAAAATGAAAACTCATAGACAGACAATAGTATGGTGGTTCTCAGAGGGAAGGGAGAAGGAGATTAGTAAAGGGTAAAGGGGGTCAAATATATGGTGATGGAAAATGATATGATTTTGGGCGGTGGGCATGCAATGCAATATACAGATGATGTATCATAAAAATATACACTCGAAACCTATATAATTTTATTAACCAATGCCACCCCAATAAATTTAATAAAAAACACACATCAGATTATTATATGCTCACCTTTTTGCTCATCAAAACAGCTTCTCATTTAATGATTATATAAGTAAACATATATTTGAACTTACAAAATCAGTTTGTGATAATAAAATACCACTCATATTTTCATGTATGTATTAAAGTTCATTGTAGTAATTATTTGGGAAAAAGGGAGTTTCATAACCAACCCTCCTCTAAAAAGCAAGAAAACAAACAAACAAAAAACTCAACCAAACTTGAAATCTATAGGTTTACATGGTTTCTCTTACTGGTTACTTGCAACTCTAAAAACAAAAGCAAGAGCAACAATGATTAAAGCGAATTCTGTTTTTTTGTTTTTTTTTAAATTTTATTTTTGTTTAAAATATTACAGATGTCCCTTTTTCTCCCCAATGACCTGTTCCACCCTGTTCCTTCCCCCTCCCCAGTCCCTCTCCCCAGCATTGTCCCTGTCCTTGGGTTGTGTATATATGCATATAAATTCTTTGGTTACTCTCTCCCCCTCCACCCACCCGCCCTCCTCCATCCCTCTGACATTCATCAGTCTGATCTATGCTTCCATGTCATTGAATCTATTCTGTTCATCAGTTTATTAAGTTCTTTAGATTCCAAACAGTGGGGTTAGTTCTTTACATCTCTCAGACCAAGTAATCACCAAGAGTCCTGAGACTTACTATGTGGTGTAAACCAGATGCAAATAATATGCCAGCAGCTCCAAAGTTATACTTGTGCCCAGATCCCAAGTGTTTAGTTGTCCTGATCCTGCTTGATTCCTCATAAAGCAGGGTGTCTATGGAAAGAACCCAGCCTCTGCAGTAGACATCTTTGCTTTCTCTTTCCTCTGCACTGACAGCTTTTCAGCCCAAGTAATATCTTCATCTCTAGTCAGTCATTGAACATGTTGTGATGGAGATTAGCACTTTTTCCCTCATAGAGTCCCCCTACTTTATGAGTGTGACAGTCATTCTTTCCTTTACCAGCTTTTGTCTCTGGAACTCACTACCTGCTATCAGATTGCTGTCATCTGCTTGTGCCTCCCTGACTGCTAAAAGGACTGCTTCTAATCTCACCAGGTAGGGAACTCTAGGTCATGTGAGTAAAAGGGCCAGACTGACTGCTCCTGGGAGTCAAGGTCTAGTTAGTACTGGAAAAGAGGTAATGAGGCATGCTGGGAAGCAGGGAGGTAGGTTGTGGCTGGTTTCTGTGACTTTGTAGGCACACAAGGGCCACCAAGATGGTGGCCCTTTCTGGCTACATATTCTCTTAGGAGAACATGCCCACCAATAACATCCCATCTCACTCAGAGAAAAAACCAAAGGTCCTACATTATCTGCTTCCTTCATCCCCTTAACTCTCTGACATTATCTCCTGTTACTGTCTTTCTTACTCACACCTCTCCAGCTATCTGATTTTCTTCCTGTTCCTTAAACACACCAGACATCTTTCCACATCAGGGCTAGGCTCCTTCCCAAAATATCCACATAGCTCATTACCTTACTTTCTTCAGATATTTACTCAAATACTCTTTTTCTAACTGATGTATTTATTGGCCACTCTACTTAAAATTGAAACATGCTGCTTTGTTTTGGTCACTATTTTGTGCCCAGTATCTAGACTAGTTCCTGATGCACAGTAGATGTCCAGTAAATTCTTGGATGAACAGATGGGATTTAGATTTTAAAAATACTTAGGTGCCCACCCAAATGCGTCCTCTAGTCTGGGTTAGTGAGAAGAGCCTTGAATTGAGTGTCAGAAAATCTGAGTTCAAATTATGACTTTATCTCTCACTAGCTAAATTAATTTGAATAAGTTATAATTTTTATAAATCTTGTGGGTTTTTTTTATTCTAACGTGATTATTATAATGATTAAATAATAGAACACTTTTAAACCATGAAACTCTTAATAAATGTTGTATTACATCATTACATAAAATCCCTATGTCTCTTCTTGGCAAGGTATTACCCAAGTCTAATGAGCTCCAGGAACAGAAGACTATCCATTTCTTTATATAATTGCCAGCACTGAATATTATTAACTTTTTTGTATTTGCCAATCTGAGAGGTAAAAATAGTATCTTATTTCAATTTGCATGTTCTTAATTATAAAAATTAGAACATCATTTCCAATACTTATTGGCCATTAAGATTTCCCTTGTCATGAACCCTCTGTTCATACTTTTTATCCATTTTTTGTTGTTGAAATGACTGTGATTCTTTTTTACTTATTTATGAGTTGTCTATGGAGTATAAAAATTAGCCCTTTATTTAATGTGCATAGTAGCAAATACCCTCTCTAGTTTATCATTTCTATTCCCCTATTTTATCATTTGTATTTTTAACTTTGTTTCTAGATTTTTTGACCATAAGAGGAGATTACTTTTTTAAATATACCTTTATTGATTTCAGAGGAAGGGAGGAGAGAGGGATAGAAACATCAATGATGAGAGAGTTATTGATTGGCTATTTCCTGCACTCCCCCTACTGGGGATTGAACCTGCAACCCGAGCGTGTGCCCAAACTGGGAATTGAACCACAATTTCCTGGACCAAAGGTCCATGCTCAACTGCTGAGCCACATTGGCTGGGCAGGAGATTACTTTTGTAATTGAATTTATTGGGGTGACATTGGTTCTCAAAACTATACAGGTTTCAAGTGTACAATTCAACAAAACATCATCTGCACACTACATTGTGTGCCCATCGCCCCAAGCAAAGTCATAGGAGCTTTATAAATTATTATTTTAATATGGTCAAATGTATTGATCATTTTATTTATCCGTTCTGGATCTAGTGTCTTGCTAGAAAGGTATTTACCATGTCAGGATTATAAATATATTTACTAATGTTTTCTTAGGGGATTTTTATGGTCTCATCTTAAGTACATCTGGGATTTATTTTGGTGTAAGTAACAAAGTTTGTTTTTTTTTCAAATGGTGGTTTGCCCAAACTACTTATTAAACAAACATGTTTTCCATCATTGATCAGAAATATAATCTTTATAATATGCTAAATTTCCAGAAATATTTGGATTTATTTAAGGACTTTCAATTTTGTTCAACTGATTTATGTATTTATTTCTCAGTTTTAAACTGTTTTAATCTTTATAGCTTTATAATATGTTTTTTAAAATGAAATATTTGATAAGGCTCACCTCATCCTCTTCTTCCTCTCTCACTCTTCATGTCCATCATCATATTTCTCTTCTAGTTCAGAATATATCTGGATATTTGCATATAAAATTTAGTGGTTTTTTGTTTTGTTTTTTTCAAATTCCCTCTAAAGTCCTTGCCAGTATTTTTATTGTAAATCACATTTAATATTATATTAAAATATCAGAATACAGTAGTATCTTTCCATTTACTTATGTCTTCTTTTTTAAAAATTTATCATTATTGTTGAAAGTATTACAGATGTAAAATCTTTTTTTCTTTATATAGGTTCTGTACATTTTGTGTTTATTCCTAAGAGTTTTATACTTTTGGTTACTCTTATGAATAAGATATTATAATATATTCTCTATCTGACTGAGTATAGAAAAGCTATTGATTTTATGTAATAAATTTGTAACAAACCATGTTACTGAATTATCTTCTTGCTTTGAATAGCTTTTAGTAAGATATCCTTTGGAGTATACAATCTTATATATCTGAAATAAAGGTAATTAAAATATTTATAACTTTCATTTCTTCCTCTAGTTTAATTGAATTGGTTAATACTTCTAGAACACTGTTAAATAAGGTACTTTCATGTATTGTTCTTTTGAATGAAAATAACTTTAATGTTATACCATTACACTGCTGGTGGGAATGCAGACTGGTGCAGCCATTATGGAAAACAGTATGGAGAGTCCTCAAAAAATTAAAAATGAAGCTGCTTTTTGACCCAGTGATCCCACTTCTAGGCATATATCCTAAGAATCCTGAAACACTAATCAGAAATAATATATGCACACCTATGTTCACAGCAGTACAATTTACAATAGCTAAGACCTGGAAACAGCCTAAGTGCCCATCAGTAGATGAGTGGATAAAAAAACTGTGGGACATTAACACCATGGAATACTATGCAGCTATAAAGAAGAAGGATCTCACACCTTTTGGGACAATATGGATGGACCTGGGGAATATTATGCTAAGCAAAATAAGCCAGGAAGAGAAAGACAAACATCACATGATCTCACTTTTATGTGGAATCTAAAGAACTTAATAAACTGATGAACAGAATAGATTCAATGACATGGAAGCATGGATCAGACTGATAAATCTCAGAGGGATGGAGGAGGGTGGGTGGGTGGAGGGGGAGAGATTAACCAAATAATTTATATGCATATATGCACAACCCAAGGACACAGACAATGGTGGGGAGAGGGACTGGGAAGGGGGGTGGGACCGGGTGGAATGGGTCATTGGGGAGAAAAAGGGACATCTGTAATATTTTAAACAACAATAAAAAAAAAGTAAAAAAAAAAAGAATGATCCAAGAAGCCTGGCTGGTATGGATCAGTGGTTGAGTGTCAACCCATGAACCAGGAGGTCATGGTTTGATTCTGTTCAGGGTGCATGCCCACGTTGTGGGCTCAATCTCTTATAGAAGGCATGCAGGAGGCAGTCGATCAATGATTCTCTCTCATCATTGATGTTTCTATCTCTCTCTCCCTCTCCTTTCCTTTCTCTGAAATCGATAAAAACATATATTTTTTAAAAAGAATGATTCAGCATATATATATGGTATGGAGCTACATATTACTTTATTTTATAAATCAGCAATGACTGTTAGATAATGTTCAATGACATTTTTAAAACTGTTGAGACATCACATACTTTTTCTCCTTTGAGCTCTTTAATATAGTGCATTATGTTAATATATTCCTAAATATTAAACCAAATTGCATCTGTGGGATGAACTCTACTTTGCCTTGATATAATTACTCCAGCAACACAAAGTCTATAATCCTTTATTCACAATTACAAAGTTCAAAACTCTTTGAAAGTCAAAACCAGCTCATCTGGAATCAAAACCTGATCTGATCTGATGTAGGATTATATATAGACTTTATTTCAATTAGTGTTACTTGTAATGTGTTTTGCTACTGAAATATTATAGCGCTTGAATATGTGATGTTTCTCTAAACCCCAATGGGAAGGTTGCATAACAGACGATGAAGTCACCATGTTACATTTCTAAATTCAAGACACTACATTTTGAGGCACACTTGGCCCCAGCGGTTACATGCAAGGAACTGCAGACCTATAATGCATGATGGAGTGCAGGAGGAGAAACTGGAGGTAGATAAATCAATTGTTGAGCTAGACCTTGAATGATGAGTTGTAGTTTGCATGAGGAAGAAAAAAAATGGCATTCCTGTAAGCAGCATGAAAAGACTTGGTATTTTTTGAGAAATGTGAGCTCAGTGTGGCTGGAGGGTAGGATGTGTGGATGCCCAGAGGAATAAAAGTGGCAAATTTTACACCAGGAAGAGAGGAATCAAAAATGCCAGCCTTCTACAAATGTCTAGAACAGTTAAGACTAAAGTAATAAAGGTAGATGCCAAGCTATTTTTGTTAGATGGAGCAAGCCCTATTTAACCTAATAAAAAAAATGGAAGATACCATAGAAAAGAATTAGGGCTTAGTAAGATTTTTGAGCAGCTATGCTTTAAAAAATTCCATTGAAATATTGTGTAGTGTAAGAACAAAGTTGACAAACATTATTGAAGATATAGCACGGTGGCATTCAGAATTCAAATATGCCAGGGTTCAAATTCTATTATTTCATGTTGCTGAGTTTGAGTTTCCTCATATATAGGGTGTCCCAAAAAATGTATACACGCTTAACAGCTGATAGCTCAATTGATGTTTCTTTCTTTTCAGATTTAATCCACTGGAATTAATAATTATTTAAAGTGTGTATACATTTTTTAGGACACCCTGAAATATTCTTATTTTTTTAAATCCACTAATTTCAGATTATTGGAAAATGACTGCCTACTTTTGAAGTGCCCCTAGATGACCACCCAAGAGAATTTCAAACATATTATGAACCTATATTTAAGGCAGAGCATCCTGAACATATCTTTCAAATTTGATGAAAATCAGGCTGAAAGTATTTTTCCAAATGTAGTTGCAAACACAAAAATTAAAATTTTTTGATTTATATAAATTTATCTTCACAAAAACCATATACAAATACTTCATCATCTGCTTTTTATACAGGGTGTCCCCCAAAATGTATACACACACTGAATAATTATAAAGGCAGTGTTTATTAAAATACATTTCATTTTCAAAATTGAATTATCAGCTGTTAAAGTGTATATACATTTTGGAGGATACCCTATATAAGTATATATACTATTTATACATATTTTTATAAATATAGAATTATTATTATATATATGAGAATGTCATAAATATCCTGTATTTTTGTCTTAAAATATAGATGAGAAGGTGTCTCTGCAATTCACTTTCCTCTCCACTACTGCACTATGTGTGCTGTGTTTGTTTGGCCCTTTGCCAGCAGGCTTATAGATCCAAAATGTGACCTTCTCCATCAGACTCAGGCTCATGGGAAACATACTTTTATCACTTTTGCTCTAATTATTCCTCTCTTTGGGAACAACCCTGCTAGGCAAGTCTGATTTCCATAGCCTCATTGGAATTTTGATGAACATAATGTTATAGTTCTTGCTACAAAATTTATCATCTTTCCTCTCTCTAAAAAAATAATGTTGGTCTCTGAGATGCACGGAGTGTTGATTAAATTAAAATAAAGTAATGGTAGGCTAGATGATAATAGATGCTGGTGCCAAAAGGATGAGCAGAAGTTTCCCTACTGGCTCGAGCCATCCACCTATGTCCCTACTCTCAGTCTAGTGAAGAAGAAATTATAATGAATGAGACAGATTCACAGAGAAAAACATTTCATACAGTGTGACAAGTACAAAAGATGAAGATAAGCAGAGTAGTATGGGGACACATTTGGGAGAACTCAGCCCAGAAGGAGTAGGACAAGATAGGAGTGATAAATGAAGGTTTCAGGAAGGACATAGAGACTACCTGAAAGATGAGCAGAAGTTCAGACTAGGGTGAGGTAGGGGCACTCCAGACATTAGTAGAACCTAAGCAAAGATAAAATCAAATAAAAACACTAGAGTCAAAAACTTCAGTGGAATGGAGTAAGAAGATATCTGGAGGAAAGCAAGTTTTGGGATAAAGGAGATACTTAAAAGATACACCAAGAAACCCAGAGAGCAATTATGACACACCTCAACAAGGGATACATACAGTAAAACTATGATGGGCAAACATACCCTGGTAGAAGTGTAGTGCATGCATTTAGGGGAGGTAACTAGACAATAAGGAAATTAATTAGAAGTCCAGGTGAGAAATTTTATGGGCCTGAATCAAGCCATAGCAGAAGAATCAGAAGTAATTGAAGCTGCTCCCTAGAGCCCAAAACTTAGTTGCTGGGTTAAGTCGACACAGGGTTGCCAAAAGTACTTATTGTACCCATTGCATTTCAGATATTATAAATATTATATAAGGAAGTGTCATAATTCTATCTGTCCACTTTTCACATATTGTTTTCTTATATTAGCCATCAGTCAAAGTCAAAATTCTCTTAATTGGAGGTGCCCTCTCTCAGTGGAGTCAATTCTGCTCTTATCAAGCCTGACTGTAAAACTAAATTAAAAGTTAGATAAAGCTGGTTTGTGTTGTCTCTGGAAATATTCCTGATGTACTCTTGGTCCCGCTTCTCTTGCTAAGCTCTGCTGCCCATGACTGCCTTGGATTTTGGATTCCTTACTTGTTTTGACTTGGCCTTCTTTGGCTCTGATGATCCAGCTTATGGAATGACAATAGGCTTTTGAACATGATTGACCCTTCCTTGTTGTGAACCCAGTCTAATACTAAAACTTCTGGAACTCCTTTCCTGCCCACCTCTCTAGCACCCACCAGTTGAGGATCGAAATTGTTCCCTTGAAAAAGCCTGGTAGAGCCCTAGGCGGTTTTGCTCAGTGGTTAGAACATCAGCCTGTGGGCTGAAGAGTCCCGGGTTTGTTTCCAGCCAAGGGCACGTACCCTGGTTGCAGGCTGTCCCCAGCCCCTGTCAGCACTCATGTAGGAGGCAACCAATCTATGTGTCTCTCTCACATTGATGTTTCTCTCTCTGTCTCCCCTCCCCCTTCCACTCTCTCTGAAAAGCAATGGAAAAAATATTCTCAGGTGAGGGGAGAAAAAAGCCTGGTAGAATTTCCCTTAGCAAATTTGAAGGCATTTGTTTGGAGCAGTTTCCCAAATTGCGTTCAATAGAACATTAGAATTCTGGAAAGTATCAAAAAGTATTCCATAAACAGGTTTGGAAAAGCCTGCATTTTCTAGTCTTTCTGGAGATATTCATCACAACCAACACATTTTAATGACTCTGAGGAGTCTTTTTGTAAAGAAGTTTGTTTAATGTTTAGCCCAGTACTTAGAAGCTTACTTGACCAAGGAAACATTTTGTTTCTCACAGAACATCTATGAAAATCTTGAAATATATTAAAATTGGGGGAATATTAGTTACACATTGGCTTGTTTCAGTGTCTTTTAAAATATAAGAAAACTGTATGTAAGAAAGAATGGAGGTTTGGAGTGAGGCAGTGGAACTGGTTTCCAGCCCTTTTTCTTCAATTCACTGCTTTTATTGACCTTGAAATCATTCCTGTATATCTCTGAGATTATTCCCCCCATCTGTAAGGGTAACAAATAAATATTAACAACAACATCAATAAAATGCTTATTTACTGAGAGTTCACTACCTGCTAGGTAATTGTTTTGAGTTAGAAAATTCTACATAGATGTCAGTTATTATAAACAATACCAAAAGTTTTCATTTGTGGTTCCAATTTCTTCATCCCATTTCTCTTCCCTTGGATAACATGGGATTTGGGGTAAATTATGTTAGTAACCTCATCATTTAATCTGAGTGACACAGTCAGTCTTTGATCTCTACAAGCCCAGTGTTTCTGTGTTCTGCCTTCTCTCCCATGCAGAGCTGCCCTTTCATGTTTTCTGTCTGTTCACTTCTGTTTTGGAACCACAAAAGCACCATCGTTTTCTGGGTTGTCTTACCAGGTCTGATGTTTTATTGTGGTTTTATGTATTGAAATAGCATTTCTCCCATTTTACATTGCTTATACTAATCAGGACTATGTCTTCAGAGGTGGCAGCAACAGGGGTGTAAGGTGACCTTGTAATATATGTTTCTAATTTTAGCTGTTTTCCAATTATATATGTAATCTTTTTTGACACTAGACACTATTCTAAATCCATTATGAATATTAAGTCATTTAATCCTAATCATAAACCTGCACAATAGATATCATTACTACTGCCATTATAATAGGTGACAAAACCGAGACAGGTTAACTAGCCTTCCTGTATACTAGCAAGTGGTAAAACTAAGAAATGAATCAAGGCAATTATTTACTTCCATAGCTATGCTCTCAACCACTGTGCTATATGCTGCTATAATACTTTGTAGTATAAGAAACTCCTATTCATTCCATGTGGCCCAGTTCAAGTAGCTGTCCCTGATCCCTAAACCCTCCTTTGGCTGGGCTCCTAAGGCTTTCTAACAGGCAGCTGTAGGGCTTTGAACTCAGATAGACTTAAGGTAGAATTCTGGCTCTGCCACCTACTATCTGTGTGATATTGGGCAAGTCATTTTAGTTCTTTGAGCCTCGGTTTCCTCATCTGTTAAATGGGACATATAATTCTTATATTGCTAGCTTGTTGCAAAGATTCCACTGAATCATGCTGGTCCAGCATATTTCTTTAAACATTTATTTTTCACCCTATATAACATTTAACTTGTGGATAGCAGGCCAGAGGGAATATTGCTGCCCAAGCCTAACTCCAGATCAAGTAAATTAGCATTTTTGAGGGGTGGATCTCACACATTTATGTTTTTAAAACCCTTAGATTATTCTAATGAACATCTAGTCTTGAGCATTGCTGACTTAACAATTTGCTTATTGATATGATATGGGTGCTAGAAATTAATGTCCCCATTAAAGGCATAGGCCAGTCAAGGGCTTATAGGTATTGCCAAAGGGCAACATTTCAGTGGCCTTTCAAAATTGCCTTTAAGATTAAGTCTATAATCCTTTATGTCATTTACAAAACCCTTGACTTGCTGTCTGTCTCATTGCACTCCTCTCTTGCTTTCACATTAATTCACTCCAGCTAGGCTGAACTATCTCTTTCACTTCTGTGTCTTTGTAAATGCTGTTCCTACAACTTAGAATGCTTTTTATGACTGTCTCCTCTTATATCTAAGTGTCTCCACCTGTTCCATCAGGCTTCTAATCCATTCATTCATTCATTCATTCATTTGACAAATAATTACTGAACACCTACTGAAGGTCAGACTCTATGGGTACATGGTGAACTCAATAGTAAGAGCATCATCACAGAGCTTACATTCTATAGGGGGAAACGTAACCCCTAAATATGAATATATGTTTATGTTAGTGATACATGTGATGAAGTGATGTGGGAATAGAAATTATATGTATATGGGATAGGGTTGCAATTTTAGATGGAGTAGCCAGGGACGATCTTCTTGGTGACATTTTAGTAAATACCCGAATAAATTGGGGGACAAAGAGTTTACAGGTGTCTGAGTAAAGAGGAACAGCCAAGTGTGAAAGCCTTGAGGGAGATTAGAAAAACAGTCAGAACTAATGGGGAAGTGTCAGAAAATGAGGTTGAAGAGGGCACAGGGGCTAAAATCATGCAGGGATGTGTACAGCAGTACAAGGACTTTGACTTTTATTCTGTGTAAGATGAGAAACCATTTCAGGGTTTAAAGGACAGAAGTGACATGACCTGACTTACACTTTAATAGAATCCCTCTGGCATTGAGAAAGGAATGAATGTGGTATAAGGGTGGAAGTAGAAAGACCAAACTGGAGGTATAGGATCCAGGTGGTAGCGGTAAAAGTTGTAAGAATACATTAGATTAAACATCCCCTCTTTTAGATGGGGGACATCTTTGATAGTGTCAAAAATAATAAATAAATAGATATAAATAAATAAATAAATAAATAAATAAATAAATAAATAATAAATAAGCAAGCCTTGTCTGACTTCCCAAGAAGTAGCAGATTCTGCCCTCTTTTGGCTCCCCACAAGCTCCTGTCTCTCTCAAATCAGTGGGCTCACAATCTCTCTTTCTTCTCTTTTTTAAAAAATATGTATTTTGGATTTATTTCAGAGAGAGAAAGGAAGAGGAAGAGAGTGTTAGAAACATCTATCTTCTCTTTTATCAAGTCTTGTCCCTATCATGTGAGATCCTTGAGACTGTGATTGGGATTTTATTAACATTTTGTTCTCCTTAGTAAATAGCACATATAATGCTCAATATATAGTGAATGAATAAAAGAATGCCCAAAATAAGCAGTAGAGATTAGAACAGGTTTGGGGTGAAATCCTGGTACAATCTTTCTACCATCAATGGCTGAGAACACAGAGCCAAACAGCCATCCCACCAGCCTCTGTAGCAATAGCAAGGGCCCTGGGTCAATTATTTTTCTCTGTTGACACCTAATCCTTTATAGGATTAAACTATCTTCACCATTCTAAACCTATCTCCAATACCTTTTCTTGTTAGGTGACATCCTTGATCTTGCCAATGTTTAGGATTCACCTCGCCACCTCCACTATGTGTTCCCAGCACTTGCTTTAAGTTTTGCTTGGTAATAATTATATACATGCCCAACACATAGCAAGCAGTATGTGTCTGGCTCCCATCCCAGAGTGTTAACTTCTTCAAGGCAGGAACTCTAGCTTATCTGATTTTTGTTCCACCGTAGGTACCTAATACTCCTCAAAAATGGTCTTTGGTCAACGTTGGGGCACTATATTTCTTTATTAGTGAATTCCAATGCACCTTAAAACATTAAAGTCTATCAATAGTAACATTTTAAAATAGACTTTTTACTGAAGTATGACATACATACAAAAAAGTGCACAGACCATGGCAGTATAGCTTTAAGAATGTTCACAAAGTGAGTGTATGCATGTATTTAGCACCTATATTAAGGAACAGAGCATTACCATCATCCTGGAAGCCCTCCTTGAGCACCTTTCTAGTCATAACCTTTATACCTTCCCAGAGGTAACTACTATCTCAACTTCTATCACTAAAAACTAGTTTTGTCTGTTTTTGAACTTTTCACAAATAGAATTATACAGTTTGTACTCTTATGTGTCTGGCTTCATTTGCACAGTTTGTTCATGATTCATTCATGGTATTGTGTATAGCAGTACTTCATTATCTTCATTGCCATGTACCACTCCACTGTATGAAAATATTGCTACTTATTTATACATTATAACTATATATTTTTAAATTTATAAAGCAATTTCCAAGCATTAACTTATTTTTTCCTAGCAACAACTAAACAATGTAAATATTTTCATTAGCCCCATTTTAGAACTGAGGAAACAGCACAGAGAGTTTAAGCAACTTGCCTTTAGTAACAGCAGAATCAGAAAGAAAACTTATTTAATCTTGACTAGATGCTCGTTTAACCCAGAATTTCAAAAACTTATCTGAGTGAAGAACTTTTTTTTTTTTTTTTTTGTATTACACCTATTAAGTAGCACAGTCTTGGGAATGTTGAACTCAGTGGTTTGAAGGTCTTTCCAGCTCTAACAATTCCAAGACTGGGGACTAAACTGGAGAATAAAGAGTACCAGACTTGGAATCAGACCCTGCTGTACCCTTTATTCTACCAAGACTCCTGTGTCTTTGGACAAGTGACTCTCTCTCTAGGCCTCAGAGGTCCAATCCATATAAGAACAATTAAGTAGATTTTGAGAGCCTTTATATGCTAGGATTCATAGCATATAACTGAGACTTACCATCTGGAAAGAAAGCAATTTTAGACTTGGAAAAAGTATTACAAATATCAAAACTAAGAACCCCCCTTCAGTCTTGAGTTAATTCCACATACCTCAATTCCAAAATCCCCCAAATTAGCCTATGACTGAATGAAAACTGATAAGTATAAGGGCAGCAATAAGACAACTCTTCACTTGGATCCCAAGTCATCTGCTTAAATATATAGAATATGTTTGCTAAACTCCTGAACTTCTCAGAGTCTGTTACTTCTTCTGAAAAACATAGATAATAATTTCTCAGGAACACTACTAAATATAGTCTCTTAGGGTATGGCTATATGCTCATCTAAAATTTGGGGTTTCTGTCGAGCCAGTGTGGCACTATCTCCAGATCTTGACTAGAGTGCATGTTGTAAATGCCTATGTGAACCTCTGTCTCTTCCAGAGAATGTGAGCCCCTTGTTTGCAGAAAGTGGATCATATACATTGCTGTATTCCCTTAAGTGTGGCAGATACTCACAAAATGTTTAAGTAAGGCAAGAAGAAAAAAAAAGAAAGGAGAAAAGAAAGGAAAAAAGGCACGAATGTGAGATTACTGCAAGGGAAAGAATGGACTCATTTTGTAATGTCATATATTAACTGTGGAACCTTGGGCACATGGTTTAATCTTAGAATGACTGGGTTCCCATCTCAGCTCTATTTCTTACTGAATGTATGGAAAATAATTTCCCTCTTTGAGCTTTGATTTATTCACATATAAAATGTGAAGGTGGCAAACAGGATAGTAGCAAAGATCTTTCTTAATATTTTATGTCTTTTTTAAAATTTATCTTTATTGTTGAAAGTATTACAGATGTTCCCTTTTTTCCCCATTGACCTCTTCTACCCTACTCCCACCCCTTGCCCCAGGCCTTCACCACACTATTGTCTGTGTCCATGGGTTATGCATATATGCATGTAAATTCTTTGGTTAATCTCTCCCTCCCCCACCAACCCACCCCCATCTTCCCTCTGAGATTCATCAGTCTATTCCATGCTTCTATGTCACTGAATCTATTTTGTTCATTAGTTTATTATGTTCTTTAGATTCCACATGTGAGATAATGTGATATTTGTCTTTCTCTGACTGTCTTATTTTGCTTAGCATAATATTCTCCAAGTCCATTCATGCCCTCCCAAAGGGTAAGAGATTCTTCTTTATAGCTGCGTAGTATTCCATGGTGTAAATGTCCCACAGCTTTTTTATCCACTCATCTACTGATGGGTACTTTGGCTGTTTCTAGGCCTTAGCTATTGTAAATTGCGCGGCTATGAACATAGGGGTGCATATGTTCTTTCTGATTGGTGTTTCAGGATTCTTAGATTTTATGTCTTTCTATTTCAAGAACCATTTTTTGAGTATTTGCTCTATTCAGGGCACTTTGTTACATGTGAGAATACATAAATGAATCAGGCACAATTTCTTTCCTGGAGATTGTGCCTTAGGTTTTCCAACTGTAAAATGAAGGAGTTAGACAAATGGCCTCTAAAGTCTCTTTCAGCTTGAAGACTTCACTGATCTTATACATGTTAAATATCTGCTGCGTGATCTTAGGTTGATCATTTCCCTTCTCCAAACACGAGTTTTCCAATTTGTAAAATTAGATTATTAAACAAGATAATATCTAAGGACCCCTTGAGTTCTGATATTCTTTGGTACTAAAATTCATATGGTAGATGTGTACCTATAATGCCTTGTTCTAACCCTTCCTGTGCATCCCTGCTTTTCACTGTTGGGGTCTTTTGTAGATGAAGGTGAAGTTAGGGAGTAAGGCCCAGGGAAAGCCTCAAAGCAGCCTACATTGGTAACTTTGACATTCCCCCCCACCTTACCAGCCTGTGTGTCCTGGAGTAGGACCGGCCATATAGAACTGGCCATGGCTGGGCTCCTTTTTTGAGCCCCTGTCAGATCCTCTCAGAGTATAGGCAGGAAAGTCTGGGTAGCTGTACCTAACTCTGCTAGAAGCCAGGAAAGTTTCTAAATGAGTGCCCAACTACAAAAAGCATGATTAATTAAGAAAGAAATGAATAAATCAGAGAAAGTTGTTATTGCTGATCAGGTCTATATTCTCTATCTCTCTCCCTTCCTCCCTATCTTCATCTCTTTCTCCCTCTTTCTCTTCCTCCCTCCTTCTCTTCTTCTTTCCCTCATTCTCTCCCTTATGTTTTTCCCTCTATGGAAAGATTTCCATATTCCAGAACATGAGGGATGGTGACTGAGAGACCACCTTACCAGTCAACTTATGGTTCCTCCTCCTGGAATGTGACAAAGACTGGGTAGGGCTCTCTCCTTGCCCTGTTGTTGTGCCCTGAGGTTCATCAAGCCTGGTTTCCCTAGCCCTGTAAGCAAAGGCTCCTGAATCCCTTGTTCTCTAGAAACCTTACCCTGATAACTGGCCAAAGATACTCTGACTCCGGCAGTAAAGAGTCCAGGGAGCCCGGCCGGGCGTGGCTCAGCGGTTGAGCATCAACCTAGGATCCAGGCGATAGGGTTCAATTCCCAGTCAGGGCACATGCCCGGGTTGTGGGCTCAATAAATGACTCTCTCATCATTGATGTTTCTCTCTCTCTCTCTCTCTCTCTCCCTCTCCTTTCCTCTCTCTGAAATCAATAAAGATATATATATTTTTTTAAAAAAAAAAAAGAGTCCATGGATATGCCCAGCTGGGCATGGCTTAGCGGTTGAGCATCGACCTAGGATCCAGGAGACTGGGGTTCAATTCCTGGTCAGGGCACATGCCCAGGTTGCGGGCTAGGCAGCTGATCAATGACTCTCTCATCATTGATGTTTCTATCTCTCTCTCTCCCACTCCTTTCCTCTCTCTGAAATCAAAAAAGATATGTTTTTTTTTAAAAGAGTACAGTGATAGAACAAGGGAGCAACTGACAAAAACTGACACAAGCCAGGCAGAGCTGACCTAGGCTAGCATTGGCTGATAGTACAAACTCAACTAGGGCAGCTACAAATCATGGAGCCACAGCACCACAGCATATCCCAGCTTGAAGTGGTTAGTGGTAAGCACTGAAGAAACCATGAGGTAAGAGAACAGTGGATTGTGAATACATGGGGGTTAAAAATCCATCTCTGGTCACCCTCAACCTGTATGAAATTGGTAAAGTCATTTCAGCTCTTTGAGTCTCAGTTTGGACTTTCACATTTGTCTTTTATTAGTAACCTAGATATGAATAACAGAGTTTTTACCAAGAGGCCCATTATAAATTAAAAATAAGGTTTGGCAAAAATTTAAAGGTCCAGAGAGAAAATATTTTAGGTGTTGTGAGGCATATGGTCTTTGTAGCAACTACTCAATTATGCCCTTATTGCACAAAAGCAGCCACAAACTATATGTAAATTAGTGGCCATGGCTGAGTTCTAATATAACCTACTTTACAAAAACAAGCAGTGGGGCATATTTGGTCCACATGTCATAGTTGAAGATCCTTGTTTAAGAAAGTGACATGGTTTCAAAAAACATAAATTTTACTTTTGGCTGTCTCAATAGAGTTATTATTTTTCAGAAGAGAAGAGGTGACATTCTTCTCTATTCTGCCCTGCTCAACAGGCATCCTATTTCCAGCTATGGTCCCCATTCTTCAAAACTAATATAGAAAAAGTAGAATGAGCACAGTAGAGTAAAGGAGAGTCAAGATCTCAAGTTTTGTGTACAATCATTGAATGAATTGGAGCTCAGACCTTGTGAGGTTGGCAGAATAGAGAATCTGTTTGGTGTCAAGGAGCTACAACTTACAGGCAGAAGCCACAGAGCGACCGTTCATTCAGTACAAGGAAGACCTTTGTGAGTGAACTGTCTACTCATGAGTTCTTATAACTGGAAGAGTACAATCAGAGCTTAAAAGACCAGTTTGGTGGAAATGCTCAGAAGAAATCAGGTTGGGATTACATGAGCTGACTTTGGAGATTTGGTAAACTCCTGAGTTTATATTTTGCCCATCCTAGATCCTAGACAAAATACATGCAACTGGGGCATAAAGGCACATATCCAAGGCTACCCAGCTAATGAAAATACCATAAACTCACCACTCATAATTTTAGGAAAGATTATACTGAAAACCAGAAGTTCTTGTGGAAGTTGAAAGCAGTGGATTTACCATAAATATGAAAATTTATGGGCTAGCAGCAAGGCCTTAACTCTCTTCTGCAGGTTAAGTCTAAGAGAGGTAAAGCACAGGTGGCATCTATCTTATTTGAGCTACTCTTACACTAATTGGGGTGACAGTGTTTTACAGAATGAAAAGATTCAGTTGAATAGAAGTAGCAGAAAGCTAGAAATAAGTTTCCTTATTTATGGAAATTCACATCAAGGCAGCAGTCTCTGGAAACACAACTGGGCATAACTTTTGAGGGGGAGGAATTGATATTTACTCTAAGAGGCCCCAGCTCAGTTTAGTCTCAGTGATAATTCCTTCAGATTCTCAATCTGTCCCAATTTAATTATCCAGGTGTTTCTACAATGTGGTGCAGGATGGAGGACTAGCCAATTCTTTAGAATTCAGATATCACAGATAACCAATCTTATACCTTAAGTTTGGTTTTGCCTCCTAAAATTATATCATAGATTGAGCATGTAAGATATTTAAGTTGTCCTCAAAGCCATCAAGAAGATTATCTCCTTTGAAAGCCTCATTCATCCTCTCTGTATATGCTTCCAAATCTCCAAAAGAGGCAACATGGTGAATATGGGCTTTAAAGTAAGAAAGATGTGTTTTTAAATCCTGATCAAACTATTTATTAGCTATCTAAATCTTAGGCAAGTCACACTTACTTTCTTATCCTCCATTTCTTTCTCTGTAAAATGAAAATTACAATATTTAGGCCCTGAGCAGTTGGTTAGAGCATTGTTCCAATATGCCAAAGTTATGGATTTGATACCAGGTCAGGGCACATGCAAGAATCAACCAATGAATGCATAAATAAGTGTAAAGACAAATATCTCTCTTTCCCTCTCTCTCTGAAATCAATATATTAAAAAAATAACTCATAGGTTTATTGTAAAGATTTTAATACTGTATCCAAAAGTGTAGTACAGTGGTTAAGACAGTATAAAATTCAATCATTGATAGCTTTTATTATCAAGAAAGTGAATGCTCATTGCAGTCAGTGCTCTGGGCTTTAGTTTCAACATTGACATTTACTGGCTCTGCAGCCTTGAGCAAGACAGCTGATTAATTGGGAGCTCTGTTTTCTCATTGAGATATTAACACTTCTTGCTTCCCAGAGTGTAGGGAAAACAAATGAGGCAAGTATATTTAATATATTTCTCACATGGTCTAACACATGACAGAGTTTAAAAATGGTAATATCTAAGGGGTCAATGGGGAAAAAGGAGACATCTGTAATATTTTGAACAATAAAAATATTTTAAAAAATAAAAACATATTTTTTAAAATGGTAATATCTATGCTAATTGTTTTGAAATTTTATTCAGTCTTCCACTCACTTTGTTGGCCTCTAAGGGTTTTTATGGCCAGCTGAGTGGAGTGACTGCACGCTCCCACTTCTACAAGATGGAATTCTAATAACCTATTAAGCTAAACTTGGTTACAATGAGGTCAGACCATCTTAGGGACTTCTGGGTGACAAAAAAAGGGGGCCTGGCAGCCCAAGAAAGCCCACTGGTCAGACCATGATTACTTCCTTGGCCTATCTTTTATACTTATTACCCTTCCTTTTGCTCCTCTCATACCTCTGTCCTCACCAGCAATTAACAGGTTCATGGGGAGTATGGAGAGTGGAGCACAGTAGAGAGGGAAAGTTTGTAAAGAGCTGTGTCACTCATCCGTTGATGAACATTTGACTGGGTGTAAGTATTTGAATAGCAGTCAAGGACTCAGGTTTCCAGTCTGATCTTCCACTAACTCACTTTATGACTATGGACAAGTCTCTTCTTATCTCTACCTTTAAAATGGTCTCTTCTGTCTCAGAACCCCTCTGGCTCTGACATTCTAAGAATCTAAGAAAAAGATGATTCATAAGAAAACAACTTAAAATGAGAACATCTCATACTGTTGGTTACTTCCAGAGAAAATTTTGAAAGGTATCTGACATTATAATAGATATATGAATCTTTTATATGATCTTGGGATGAGGGGATAGACTTACTGATGTCCTTGAAAATGCTGAAATCTATAACTCAGGCTGCTGTAAACACTTCCACTTGAGAAAGATAGAAGTCTGATTAGCATTCTGGGAAACCTGAGGCTGCCTAGACCTAGCCTTAGATGAGGAAGAGCAAGGATGAGCCAGCAGCTGGCAAGATGCTTCCCAAAGCCCTGACCAGTGTTGCTCAGGCCCAGTCAGGGTGTGTGCAGAAAGCAACCAATTGATGTCTCTCTCTCATTTCCCCCCTCCCTTCCACTCTCTCTCAACAGATAAAATATCTTCAGGTGAGGATTAAAAAAAAAAAAAAAAAAAAAAGATGCCTCACACATTCCAGAACAGTGGTTTGTGAAAGCGACCTGGGCTTTTGCCCAGAAATGGTTTCTGACCTTCATTTAACCCTACTACTTCTGGGTTCAAACCTCAAGACGTTTATTTCCTAACTGTGTGACCTTGAGAATTCGTTAGGAACACTCTGAGAATTCTGAATAGAAGGAAGTAAAATTGTCATCTTAAACCTTTAAGTCAGCTTAAACCTTGTGGATCACAGACCCCTTTGAGAGTTGGGCAATAGCTACAGTCCTGTTCCTTAGAAAAATGTTAACTTACAAAAATTGTGTTTTACTATGTATTCCAGTTTAAATCTGCCTTAAAGGTTAAGAAAAAAACACACAACTGATTATATGCATTTACCTAAAGAATTTGTCCATTAGAAAAGGTCATAGAAGTTGGGGTGGGGTGTGTATGAGGTGGGTCCTCTCTATTATAGAAGCAAAGAAGAAACGCAGAAGCTAGTATAGGCACTGGAAGGGGAAAGGATTCACAGGGCCCAAAATTTCACATATTCTGAGTTAATATGCAAAGCTATCCTAATTTTAGCCATAGCTACTTCAGGAACATTTCATAAACTCACTAAATTTCCCAAGCTCTGATTTCATATTCAATGGTTAAACTAATGACTATATAGTAACCACTTGACATTCTTAGGAAATATACCCAGAAATATTTAAGAATCCCCAAATCTGAGGACATTACTAATTAAGGTGTAAATGCATAGTACTCAACTGAGTTTACTCCATATTATGTGATATGTGCCCACACTACATTCATGCCAATAGCATGATTCTAATTCTTGCCCAGCACTTTTGTATGAGACAACTTCATCCTCATCACCATTCTGAAATGTAGAATATAATGTTGTCTTACAATTTGTGAATACTTCAGCTGTGAGCATACACAAAGTATTTTCATATTCCTTGATCTCAGTTTAACTTCATGACAGCCTTCAAAGCAATATAAAAATTTCTCATCAGAAGACATGCTGATCAGAGAGAAAGGGTTAGGTAATAAAGAAAAGAACTGTCAACTGGGAGTTCTATATCTGTGAAATTATCCTTTAAGAATAAAAGAGGAAAAAAGATATACTCAAACAAAAGAAAACTATTTTTCATATTGGCCTTTTCATGTAGGTAATGTTTCATTTCTCTTGGCCTGCCTTTAAAATATTTTTCTTTTCAGTTTTCAGATGTTTAATTATGATGTGTGAGTGTGTATGCTCCTGTGTGCTCCTATGCGCAGTGGAAAAGTGGGATCCCATTCAAATTAAATATTCTAACTCCCCAGAGCCTCCTTTGACATTATCAGAACTACTCTTAAAGAATGGCTAAAATATGTTTTAAAAAAAAGAAAACTATTTTAAAAGCAGAATCTTAGAACATTAGAAAAGAAGAAACAACACAAAAAGAGCAGAAATTTGGATACAGACAAATTATCCTTTGCCTCATGAGTTCTTTTTACTTTTATTTTTTAAAAATTTAGCCTTATTGTTGAAAGTACTACAGATGTCCCCCGTTTTTCCCCAGTGACCCCCTTCGACACACACTCCAAGGCCTTCACCTCACTATTGTCTGTGTCCATGGGTTATGCATGTAAGTTCTTTGGTTAATCTCTTCCCACCTCCATTTCCCTCTGATATTCATCAGTCTGTTCAATGCTTCTTCGTCTCCAGATCTTTTTTGTTCATCAGTTTATTAGAACAAAAATTATAACACCACCTGATACTCAACACAATGATAATGAATAGTGGAAAAGGTTTTACACTTCATTCACAGTGGTAAAATGTTAATATTAGATAATACCAGTACACTGATAAGATTTAGAGTAACACACAGAACAATCACTACAAAAACTACACAAGGTGTTAACACTCAAACAAAAAAAGCACTGTACACCAATTAACTGGATGTCCAAAAATGTTCAAGTAATACACAGGAGGACAAGAAAAGAGAAAGAGAAAAATGAGAAATAGAGGAAATGAACAGGAAACAGTAAAAAGGCAGACTTATGCTCAAATACATAAATATTTACCTTAAATGTAAAAGGTCTAAATATACTAATCAAAAGACAATACAGCATATCTCAATTCATACTAGCCATATTTTAAGCTCTCAGTAGCCATATGTGAGTGTATTGGATAGCACAGTTAGTACATTTCAGTCATAGAAAAATGTTCAAGATCTATTGCCAAATGGAAAGGCAAGCTGTAAAACTATGCTGTGTGATCTAATTTTATAATGTGCATAAAAATATGCATATGTTTGTATCTCCATACACTAAAAACTTGCATTGTGGAAATTTTTGTATTTTATTTTTCTACTTCTATATGTTCCAAGTTTGATCATATCTTTTTTGTATATAGTTAGAAAAAAACCCAAATAATAAATGTGACTTTAAAAAAAATAAAAGACAGAGACTGGCAGAGTAGATTTAAAAAGCATGACCCCCAATGATCACATGATCTCACTTATATGTGGAATCTAATGAAGAAAAGAAACTGATGAACGTAACAGATCCAGAGACATTGAAACATGCAACAGAGGGACTTATCTCAGAGGGAAGGGGGGAGGGTGGGAAAAAATTAATTAAATAGCTTATATGCATATATGCATAGCCCATGGACAAAGGATAGTGTGAGGAAGGCCTGGGGTAAGAGTGGGAGTGGGATGGAGGGGGCCAACAGTGGGGGGAAAACGGGGACATCTGTAATACTTGTAACAATAAAGATCAAACTAATTAAAATGAAATTAAAATTAAAAAAGCATGACCCAAGTGCATGCTGTTTGCAGAAAACACACTTGAAAACTAAGACAAAGGTAATTGAACATAAAATGACGAAACATTATATACCAAAGAAACATATCATAAAAAACAGAAGTGGCCCGGCCCAACATGGCTCAGCGGTTGAGTGTGGACCTAGGAACCAGGCGATCAGGGTTCGATTACCAGTCAGGGCACATGCCCAGGTTGTGGGCTCAATCAATGACTCTGTCATCATTGATGTTTCTATGTCTCTCCCTCCCTCTCCTTTCCTCTCTCTGAACTCAATAAAGATATATTAAAAAAAAAAAAAAAAAAAAGCAGAAGTGGCTAAATTAATGGATAATAAAATTACTTCAGAGGAAAGAAAATTATTAGAAACAAAGATGGGCATTGCATAATGATAAAAAGGATAAAAGTATAGGTGACTAGCCACAACAAATGATAACAACATTATACCCAACAATGGCAGAATTTATTTTTCCCAAGTGTCCATGGAATAGTCACCAAGATAGACCATATCTTGCAATATAAAACAAACCTTAAAATTTCTAAATAATTGGGATTATACAATATATGTTCTCTAATCATTATTAAATCAAACTAGATATTAATAACATAAAGACATCAGAAAAATTCCTAAACATGCAGAAATTAAACAACATACTTTTACATCACCCATAAGTGAGAGAGAAAAACTCAAAGTAAAGTTAAAAAATACATTGAACTGACTGGAAATGAAAAGGTAACATACCAAAAAGTGTGATGCCTCTAAAGCAGCTCTGAGAAGGAAATTTATAAATTTAAATGCTTATATTAGAAATAAAGTAAAATATCAAAGTAAGAATCTAAGTTCCTAACTCAAGAAACTAGAAAAAAAAATAGCAAACTAAACACAAAGCAAGAAGAAAGGAAATATTAAAGATAAGAGCAGAAATCAGTATAACTGCAATCAGGAAAACAATAGAGAAAATTGATGAAATAAGAAATTGTGGGTGTTTCTGTTTTTAAAAAAATCCATAAAACAACTAAACCTCTAGCAAGACTAAACCTTCTCTTAGAAGACCAAATCACCAGCATTAGGAATGAAATAGAATGTTGCTACAAATCATCCAGCCATTAAAAGATAATAAGATAATAGTACAAACAATGCAACACTGTTAATTTTGAGAACTTATAAGAAATGGACCAATTCCTTAAAAACACATACTAACAAATCTCAACCAAGATGAAATAGGTATTCTTGAGATACCTATAATCATTAAAGTAATTTAAAAGCTCCAAAAAATAAATCTAACCTATACAGTTTCACTGTACAGTTATTACCAAACTTTGAAAAAAAGTCGGTACCAATTCTTTGTATTCTCTTCCAGAAAATAGAAAAAAAAAAAAAACTTCCTAACTTCTTTTATGAGACAAATATTACCCTGATACCAAAACAGGATGAAAAATCTACAAAAAAGGAGAAAGAAATGACATTCCAATAGCTCTCATGAGCACACACACAAAAATGCACAACGAAACATTAGCAAATCACATCCAACAATGTGACTAAGCGAGAGTCATTCTTGATATGTAATGTTGGTATCAACTTTCAAAAACCAATGCAATCTAGCATATCAACATACTAAAGAAGAAAAATAACGTGGTGATATCAGTGTAATGCAGAAAAGGTATTTCACAAAATCAACACCCTTTCATGATAAAAACTCTCAGGAAGTTAAGATTAGAAATAATTAGAATTTAATAAAAATCATCTCCAAAATCCTACAGCTAACATCATATTTGAAAGTGAAAGACTGAGTACTTTTTCCTATGATTGGAAACAAGGCTATGGTGCTTGCTCTTATCATTCATTCAATAATAATGGGAATTATAGCAACTGAAATAAAGCAAGAAAAAAAAAAAACTAAAAAGGCATATGATGGAAAAAGGGGGAATAAAACTTCTTAATTATAGATGGCATGGTTTCCTATGTAGAAATTTCTAATAAATCAACAAAAATAACTTCTAGAAGTAATAAGTAATTTCAAGCAAGGTTTTAGGATACCAGATCAACAAACAGAAGTGAAGATGCCTCTATATACTAAGAGTGACAGTAGGTAAACCAGAATTTAAAACATTACAGCCACTCTAAATAAAATGAAATACCTTGATACACACTCAACAAAACATGTAGAGAATATGTATGCTGCAAATTGCAAAATGCTGAGAAAAAAATCAAGAAAATCTAAGTAAATGGAGAAACAATGTGTTAATGGGTTGGATGACTCAACATAGTAAACATGTCAATTCTCCCCAAAACCATCTATAGGTTTAGTGCAGTTTAATGCAATGTTTAATTTAATGCCTTATTGAAATCACAGAAAGACAAGCTAATTTTTCTGTATTAGAATAGACCTGAATTGCAACTTTTCCATGTACTTGCTGACTGACCTTGGGTAAATAACTCTGTACCTTCTCAAATTAATCACCTGTAAAATGGGGATAATAATAGTAATCACATTTAAAGTGTTATTGGAGGATTAAATAAGATGTTATATGGAGGATTCCAAGATGACTGCAGAGTAGTTGAAAGCTCTGTCTACTTGCTGCCAACACTGCACCAGACTTGTGACTAAATCACAGAGCATTTGGCTTGAAAAACCAGTTGAAGTGTAGCTCATCTGATATATTGTGAGCAGGAACACAGAGAAAGGACAGGAGGGTGAGCCAAATTGTGCACCCGCACAGCTGGGAAGACAAAGAGAAAGTGCAGCACTGGAGCCCCCACCCCCTGGGAGTGTGGGGTCTCAGCCCCATCCAGGGATACCCAATCCAGAGCAACAGGGAAGTGAAGGGTAGCCCATGTAGCATCAGGTGGTAGGAATGACTAGATTCAGTACACCTGGTACACTCAAACTGCACCATCCTAGGCAAAGAGTGATTTCTTTGTTACAAAGCCTGGAAAGTTTGTTCTTATCTGTGTCTGAGGGAGGGACAACATAGCAAAGCTGGGGCCAGAGGAGGAGTCTGATCGGTACACCCAGCAGTAAATCTGAGGAACCTTTTATTCTCTGAAAAAAATTTGGGCAGAGAGCTGGAAGGGGCCTGGACAATGTGGCTTGGGAAAGAGCATTGTCTTTGTCCACCTCAAGTGCACACTGCACTCCTCCCTACACATGCAGACAGCCTGGGTGTGTCCCATCCTGCTGTAACCCAAGGCAAAGGGGAAAGGCTCTAGGCTGGAAATCTGTATCTCTATGGCTGGGTCTGATGGCACAGAGGACTCTGATACTTGGCTTGATTGGAGGTGGGCAGAGGCTTCACCCACTGGGTGCTGGCTATGCTGAAATATTGGAGTGGAAAGAGGGGCTGTTTTTTTTGTACTCGCTCCTACTCAGTGTTGTAGTGAGGGAATGACAGGGAGCCAGGCAGAGCTCATGTACTGCAACCATGTCTCTGGGGTGGGCTTCTGTTTGGGAGACCGACAGACATGTTCTGGGCCCTTTGGCTGCATTATGGAAAGCCAGAGCTGAGCTCCCCAGTAAGTTCAGCTACCACAGCCTTGGCAAGGAGAGGAAGAGCAAGCCCTGCCTTGTACAGGCTATGGGCACCCCCCTTCCCCCCAATGCGAGTCTGTTTAAACCACTCCTGGACAGCTCTCAGATATACCCACAGAGCCAAGTTCCATGGAGGAAGGGAAAGCAGCTCAGAGCAAAGACATTCAAAATGCCAGACCTGAGCCACACACAGCCGGACTACTTGGGGCTCCACTCTGTGATGCTTCAGTCAGGTTGCCAAGGACCAGGCAGAGACAACAGCTGACATTGGCTTGTACCAGATAATCTCACAGGAGGCCAGGAAACAGCACATCAAGAGGCTAGATTCAGACAGCATTGGAGCAAAATTCAGGGAGCTCCACAAAGACCACATGCAAAGGGTAATCACAGCAGGCACAAAAATCTGTGGAAGCAAACTAAATTCGTTTATTTCTTTAATCTGGCTTTTATTTTTTCCTTTGTATTTCATCTTTTTTTAGTTTTTTTTTTTTTGTTCTCTTTTTTCTTTCATAGCTCTATTTCTCTATTTATTATTATTTATGTGAGAGAGACACATTGATTGGTTGCCTCCCACAGGTACCCCAATCCCAACAGGGGCCGGGGATCAAGCCTGCAACCAATATACGTGTCCTTGGTCAGAAATGAACCCAGGACCCTTCAGTCCTCAGGCCAACACTCTAACCACTGAGCAAAACTGGCTAGGTCTCTTTATTTTTATTCCATTTTTTATTTTTATTTGTATTTTTTTTCTTTCCATTTTATTTCCTATTCTATATTTCATTTTATTCATTATTTTTGAAATTATTACATTTTGTACTTTGAAATTATTATTATTTAATTTATTCTTTTCTTTTTTATTCTTATTCTTTTACCTTTCCTTATTTTCTTTCATATTACCTTTTCTTGTTTCTTTTTGTCTCATTCTTTTGGTCTTTTGTCTTTTAGTATTCTTTTTTAATTATTCTTTTCCTTTGATGTGGCTGTTGTTTTTGCTGTTGTTTTTTCTGTATGTTGTTTTCAGTTTGGTCAGTTTTCCTCTTGTTTTGTTTTGTTTTGTTTTGTTTTGTTTTGTTTTGTTTTGTTTTGTTTTGTCAGCAACAGTTGGCATGATATGGTCAGGGTAGACACTAACAGTAAGCCAGCCTGAGGGCTGAGCAAACCCACAAATGGGACATCAGCAATCAATACCCAAGTACAACAGGAGTTCACACATAACCCACACAAGGGACATTCATCAGAAGATTAAAGAAACTACACCACTGAGGCCCACAAGACACCCACAACAGAAAGCCAACCCACCAAGACTAGGAGTCATAGCATTTCTATCCAATACACAAAAGTAAACACAAAGAAAGAGCAAAAAATGGGGGGGGGAGAAACAGGACCCCCAAAAACATAACAAGGAATCTCAAAAAACAGCTGAATAAAATGGAAGCAAGCAATTTATCAGAAACAAAGAAGTAATGGTTTTAAGAATGTTCGACAGCATGAAAAAAGACATAGAAACCATGAAAAACAATAAAAAAGAATGACATAGCTGAAATAAGAATACAATGGAAGGAATAAAGAATAGTTAGAGGAAGTGGAGTATAAAATCAGTGAAATAGAAGCCAAAGTAGAAAAAAATCAATCAGAGCAGCAAAAAGAAAAAATAATTTACAAGCATGAGGATAATTTAAGGAATCTTTGGGACATAAAACATACCAACATCCCCATCATAGGGGGAATGGGAGAAAAAAGTGAGCAATGGCTAGAAAACACTTTTGAAGAAACAACAACAGAAATCTTCCCTAACCTGGTGGGAAAAAAAAAAAAAAAAGTCACACAAGTTCAGGAAGCACAGAGAGTCACAATAAAGATGAACACAGAGACGCATAGCAAGATGCATGATAATTAAAATGACAAATATTAAAGAAAAAGAGAGAATCTTAAGGGCAGCAAAAGAAACACAGTCAGTTAACTGCAAGGAAGCTCCCATAAACCTGTCAGCTGATTTCACCACAGAAACACTAGAGGCCAGAAGAAAATGACATGAAGTATTCAAAGTAATGAAAAGCAAAGATCTGAAATCAAGATTATTATATCTAGAGGATATCATTTAAATATGAAGCTGAAATGAAGAGCTTCCCAGATACAATAAAAAGGTTAAAGCAGTTTATTAGCACTGAATAAGCACAGCAAGAATATTAAAGAGGCTGCTGTAAGAAGAAAAGGAAATAAAGAGAGAACATAGGCATAAAAAATAAAAATGGCAATAAAAGACATATCAATAATAACTTTAAATATAAGTGGGTTAAGTACTCTAATCAAAAATATGGTAGCTGAATTTATAAGAAAACATTACACGCATGCTTATATATATATATGCTGTCTACAGGAAACTGACCTCAGAACAAAAAATTCTCACAAGATGAAAGTGAAGGAATGGAAAAAAGCTTCCACATAAATAATAATGAAAAAAATAAACAGGGGTAGTGATACTTATATCTGATGTAATACACTTCAAAACAACGGTCTTAACAGGAGACAAAAAAGGTCACTACATAACACTAAAGGAATCGAACCAACAAGAGGATATTACCTTAGTAAACATATATGCACCCCATATTGGAGCACCTATATATATATTTTAAAAACTCTTAGAGGGCTTCAAGGGAGAGATGGTCAGCAAGAGTTACAGTAGGGGAGTTTAACACCCCACTGTCATCACTGGATAGATCTTTCAGACAAAAAGTCAACAAGGAAACAGTAACCTTAAAAGACTCACTAGATCAGATGGATTTAATTGATGTTTACAGAACATTTCATCTCAAAGATACAGAATATATTTTCTTCTCAAGTGCACATGGGACACTCTCAAAGACTGACCACATATTATGAAGCAAAATAAGTCTTAAAAAGTTCAAGAAGATTGAAGTAATATAAAGCATCTTCTTGGATCACAATGGCATGATAATAGAAATCAACTACAATTTTAAAAAGCTTTTAGTTTTTCAACATTCAAACACATAAAGGATATATCACATGTTATTAAACAATGAATGGGTTACCAATGAGATCAAGAAAGAAATATATAACTACCTGTAAACAAATGAAAATGAACACACAACAACTGAAAATTTATGGGACAGGGTGAAGGAGTCCTAAGAGGGAAGTTTATAACATTACAGGCCTACATCAAGAAACAAGAAAAAACTCAAATAAACAATGTAACCCAACAACTAAAACAACTAGGAAAAGAACAAGAAATACCCAGAGAAGGTAGAAGTAAAGAAATAATAAAAATCACAGTGCAAACAAATGGCATAGAGACTAAAGAAACAATATAAAGGATAAATGAGGCCAAGAGCTGGTTCTTTGAAAAGATAAACAGGGAGATCCAAGATGGCAGTGGACTGGCAGTTGAAGTGACACTGACACTCTCCCCGGACCAATCTGGATTTACAACTAAAGCATAGAAAAATCATCCTGAAAAACAACTGAATACTAGCTGGAGAGGACCCTCATAACCAAGGAGGAAAAGTGGAGACCGCACAGAGACTGGCAGGAAGTGCGGATGCAAGAGGGCTGGCTGGGCTCTGACAGGCAGCAGCTGAAGGTCTGGAGGGAGATCTCTGCTGTGGGGGGTTCCCACTGAGGAGTTTGGGGCCTAAATCCCAGGCTGGGATTCCCAACTAAGAACACCAGAACTGAGAAAGGTGCCCACATAACATCTGACTGTGAAAAGCATCAGAGTTTCTGTCTGCCACAAAGAGGCAGCTGGAACTGCAGGCACCGTCTTAAAGAGCCAACACACAACATTTCATGTGCAGCCACTCACCTTGGACTCTGGCGGAGGGGGTGTGAAGTTGACTGGAGTTGTGTTGGTAGAGTCTGGGGAGAGTCATTCCCCCAGACTCTGGGGGACATCTTTCTTGGGAGGTGAATTTTTGGCTTTTACCTGAGGGAGGAAGCAATTTCCCCACCCTGCTGGAGAGCCTCTCACCCCGCCCAGAAGAGTTTCTACAACCTAAGGCTTATTAAGAGACTGATAACAAGCAGCTGACCAACTCTGTGGGGATTCTGCAGCCTAAGGCTCATTAAGAGAATCAGATTAATCTGTCTGCAGAGAGAGGCAGACCTCAGGGTGCTTTGAGTCTGCCTGATCTGCTTTGGGACCCCAGTCTTAGAAAAGCAGACTTTGGTGTGCATCTTGGTCCTGTCCAAATACACCCAGCCCCAGCAGTGGAGACCTCAAGCCTCAGGTTGTTGATAGCCTGAAACAGGGTACTCAGGTCCGGTCACAAACTGTGTCTGACACTGGCCTGTACCAGAGACCCTCCAAAAAACCAGAGTCCTAGAAGATCTATCTAACACTTAAAAATAAAGCAAATAAAGACAAAAAAGTAGCCAAAATGGGGAGATGAAAAAAAAACAAGCCCCAAATGAATGAACAAGAGAAGTCTCCAGAAAAAGATCCAAATGAAATGGAGATAAGCAATCTCTCAGATATAGAATTCAGAATACTGATTATAAGGGTGCTCAACAGCATGAAAAAAGATATGAACACTATGAAAAATGGCCAGTCAGAAATGAAGAATAACATAGCAGAAATAAAGAATACACTGGGAAGAATAAATAGCAGATTAGAGGAAGCTGAGGATCAGATTAGTGAATTAGAAGACAGGGTAGAAAAAAATCACACAATCAGAGACCCCCAAAACAAAAATCAATTAAAAAACAGGAGAACAGTCTAAGGGAGCTGTGGGACAGTATAAAATGTAACAGTTTTGGCCCGACTGGGCGTGGCTCAGCAGTTGAACGTCGACCTAGGATCCAGGCGATCGGGGTTCAATTCCCGGTCAGGGCACATGCCCTGGTTGCTGGCTCGATCCCCAGTTGGGGGTGTGCAGGAGGCAGCCGATCAATGACTCTCTCATCGTTGATGTTTCTATTTTTCTCTCCCTTTCCTTTCCTCCCTCCAAAATCAATAAAGATTTAAAAAGAAAAAAAAAAAGTAACAATTTTGTATTATAGGAGTGCCAGAGGAGGTCAAAAGTAAGCAGGGTTTAGAGAACCTGTTTGATGAAATAATGGCAGAAAACTTCCCTAACCTGGTCAAGGAAAGAGTGACACAAGTTCAGGAGGCACAGGGAGTCCCAAGCAAGAAGAATCCAAAGAGGTCCACACCCAGACACATCATAATTAAAGTGCCAAGAATCCAAGACAAAGAGAGAATCTTAAAGGCAAGTAGAGAAAAGCAATCTGTTACCTAAAAAGGAGTCCCCATAAGGATGTCATTAGACTTCTCATCAGAAACTCTACAGGCCAGAAGGGAATGGCAATAAGTATTCAAAGTAATGCAAAACAAGAATCTGAAACCAAGACTGCTCTATCCAGCAAGATTATCAATAAAGCTGCATGGTGAAATAAAGAGATTCCCAGACCAAAAAAAAAAAAAAAAAGGCTAAAAGACTTTATCAATACAAAATTTATATTACAGAAAATCTTAAAGGAACTGCTATAATTAGAAGTAGAAACAAAGAGAATGAGAAACATAGGTATAAAGTAACAAAATGGCAGTAGATAATTATCTTTCGATAATGGATTAAATGCCTCCAAAAAAGATATAGGGTGGCTGAATGGATAAGAAAACATGACCCAAATATATGCTGTCTACAAGAGACTCACCTCAAAACAAAAAGCTCACACAGGATGAGAGTGTAGGGATGAGAAAAATTTTCCATGCAAATGAAAATGAAAGAAAGGTGGGTTAGCAATACTCATATTGGAAAAAATAGACTTCAAAATGAAGACCATAGCAAGAGGAAAAAAAAGTCATTACATAATACAAAAATGATCAATCCAACAAGAGCATATAACTCTGATAAACACATATGCACCCAATATAAGAACACCTAAATTTATTTTAAAAACATCTAGAGGACTTTAAGGGAGAGATCAACAGCAATATAGTCATACTAGGGGACTTGAACACCTCACTGACTTCCCTGGATAGGCCTTCCAGACAAAAAATCAACAAGGAACTAGTGACCCTAAATGACACACTAGATCAGATGGATTTAATTGACATTTACAGAACATTCTACCCCAAAGCTGCAGAATATACATTCTCAAGGGCACAAGGGACGTTCTCAAAGATAGACCAGATGTTAGGACACAAAACAAGTCTCTACAAGTTTAAGAAGATTGAAATCATATCATATCTTCTCAGACCACAGTGGCATAAAATTAAAAATCAACTACAATAAAAACACCTAAAAAACATTTAAACACATGGGGGTTGAAAAGCATGTTTTTGAACAATGAATAAATTACCAAAGAGATCAAAAAAGAAATCAAAAACTTCCTGTAAACAAATGAAAATGAACACACAACAACTCCAAATCTATGGGACACAATGAAAGCAGTCCTGAGAGGGAAGTTCATAGCAACACAAGCCTACCTCAAAAAATAAGAAAAGCTTCTAATAGACTCTTTAACCCTACAACTTAAAAACTTAGAAAGAGAACAACAAGAAAAGCCCAGAGTAAGTAGAAGGAAAGAAATAATAAGGATCAGAGCAGAAATAAATGACATAAAGGCTGAAAAGACAGTACAAAAGATTAATGAAACATAGAGCTGGTTCTTTGAAAAGATAAACAAGATTGATGAACTCTTAGCCCAACTCATCAAGAAACAAAGAGAGGATGCAAATAAACAAAATCAGAAATGAAAGAGGTGCAATAACAATTGGCCCAACAGAAATGCAAAGGATTGTAAGAAAATACTATGAACAACTATATGCCACCAAGCTGGACAACATAAATAAAATGGATAAATTCTTAGAAAAATACAACCGTCAAAAACTCAATAGGGAAGAGTCAGGAAGTCTAAATAGGCCAATAACTGCTGATGAAGTTGAAGCAGTAATCAAAGGGCTCCCAGCACACAAAAGCTTTGGCCCAGATGGCTTCACAGGAAATTTTATCAAACATTCAAAGAAGAATTAACACCTTGCCTCCTCAAACTTTTTCAAAAAATCCAAGAGGAAGGAACACTTCAAAACTCTTTTTATGAGGCCAGCATTAGCCTAATTCCAAAAACAGATAAAGACACTACAGAGAAAGAGAATTACAGGCCAATATCCCTGATGAACATATATGTTAAAATCCTCAACAAAATATTAGCAAATCTGATCCAGCAATATATTAAAAAATTCATACACCATGACCAAGTGGGATTTATTCCAGAGATGCAAGGCTGGTACAATATTCACAAATCAATAAACGTGATACATCACATAAACAAATTGAAAGACAAAAATCACATGATCATATCAATAGATGGGGGAAAAACATTTGATAAAATCCAACACCAATATCTGATAAAAACTCTCAGCAAAGTGGGAATAGAGGGATCATACCTCACCATAATAAAAGCCATGTATGACAAACCTACAACACACATCATACTCAATGGGTAAAAAACTCAAACCATTTCCCTTAAGAACAGGAACAAGACAGGGGTATCGACTTTCACCACTCTTACTCAACATAGTACTGGAAGCCCTAGCCACAGCAATTAGACAAGAAGAAAACAAAAGGCATTCAAATTGAAAAGGAGGAAACAAAACTGTCAATATTTGCAGATGACATATTATAGATAGAGAATCCTAAAGACTCCAACAAAAGAATACTAGATTTAATAAATTAATTCAGCAAGGTAGCAGCATACAAAATTAACACCCAGAAATCAAAGGCATTTTTATACACCAATAATGAGCTCTCAGAAAGAGAAACTGAAAAAAACAATTCCATTTACCATTGCAAGTAAATAAATAAGATACCTAGGAATAAACTTAGCCAAAGATGTAAAAGACCCGGACTCAGAAAACTACAGGATACTGAAAAAAGAAATAGAAGATATAAATAAATGGAAAAATATACCATGTTCATGGATTAATTAACATCATTAAAATGTCTGTACTACCAAAAGCAATCTATAAATTCAATGCAATCCTCATTAAAATACCAACGGCATATTTCACAGATTTAGAACAAGCACTTTAAAAATTTATATGGAACCAAAAAGCACCCAGCAGAGCCATGGCGATCTTGAGAAAAAAGAACAAAGTGGGAGGGATCATAATACCAGATATCAAGTTACACTACAAAGCCACTATAATCAAAACAGCCTGGTACTGGCACAAGAACGGACATATAGATCAGTGGAACAGAACAGAGAACCCAGAAATTGACCCATGCCATTATGGTCAATTAATATTTGACAAAGGAAGCAAGAACATACAATGGAGTAAAGACAGTCTTTCCAATAAATCGTGTTGGGAAAATTGGACAGGTACATGCAAAAAAATGAAACTAGACCACCAACTTACACCATACACAAAAGTAAACTCAAAATGGATAAAATACTTAAATGTAATAATTAAACCATAAAAAACCTAGAGGAAAACACAGGCAACAAAATCTCAGACATCTCTTGTCGCAATATGTTTGCTGATACACCTCTTAGGGCAAGAGAAGCTAAGGAGAAAATAAACAAATGGAACTGCATCAAAATAAAAAGCTTCTATACAGCAAAAGAAATCAGCAAGATGAAAGGGGAGACCACTGTATGAGAGAACATATTTGCCAATGACACATTAGATAAATGGTTAATATCCAAAATATATAAGGAACTCATACAACTTAACAAAAGGATGACAGACAATCCAATTAAAAAATGGGCAAAGAACCTAAATAGACACTTCTCCAAAAAGGATGTACAAATTTTCATAAGAGATATATGAAAATCAACAAATCAACAAACTACAAGTGCTAGTGAGAGTGTGGAGAAAGGGGCACCCTAGTACACTGCTAGTGGGAATACAGACTGGTGCAGCCACTATGGAAGGCAATATGGAGTTTCCTCAAAGATTAAAAATTAACCTGCCATTTGACCCAATGATCCCACTTCTAGGAATATATCCTAAGGAACCGGAAACACCAAACACAAAGAACTTATGAACCCCTATGTTCATAGAAGCACAATTTACAATAACTAAGATCTGGAAACAGCCCAAGTGCCCACCAGTAGATGAATGGATAAAAAAGCTTAGAGACATTTACACCATGGAATACTATGCAGCTCTAAAAAAGAAAGATATTTTATCCTTTGGCACAGCATGGAGTGAACAATAAAGTATTATGCTAAATGAAATAAACCAGTCAGAGAAAGACAGGTATCACATGATCTCACTTATATGTGGAATATAATAAACAAAATAAACTGATGAACAAAGTGGATCTGGAGACACAGTAGCATGGAGCAGACTGAAGGATCTCAGAGGAAAGGCAGGGAGGGAGGAGTGGTTGGGGAGAGATTAATCAAAGAACTTATGTGTTTATAAGCATAACCCATAGACAGAAACATTAGTATTGGGAAAGCCTGGGGTTGGGAAGAATTTGGATTGGAGGGGATCAATCAAAATAAAAAGGGAACATCTTTAATATTTTTAACAATAAAGATAAAGAAAGTTAGCAAAAAACTAAATAAATAAAATAAATAAAAATCAAATAAAAAATCTTTTTTAAAAAAAGAAAAAACCCAGGAGAGCGTGGCTCTGTGGTTGAACGTCGACCTAGGATCCAGGCAATTGGGGTTTGATTCCCGGTCATGACACATGCCCGGGTTGCAGGCTCAATCAATGACTCTCTCATCACTGATGTTTCTATCTCTCTTTCTCTCTCTCCTTTCCTGTCTCTGAAATCAATAACGATATATTTTTTGAAAATACAACAAAAAAGAAAAGATAAACAGTATTGGTGGACCTCCAGCCAGACTCATCAAGAAACAAAGAGAAGGACCCAAATAAACAGTTTGCAAAAGGAAAAAAAAGAAGAAACAATGGACGTCACGGAAATAGAAAGGATTGGAAAAAAAAACAAAAAACAATGAACAACTATATTTCAACAAATTGAACCACCTGTTCAAACTTCGTGGAAACACAAGCTTTCAAACTCAATCAAGAAGAATCATAAAATCTGAATAGACTGATGACTACTAGTAAGATTTAAGGAATATTTAAAAAACAAAACAAAAACAAAAACAAAAAACAACCACCAGCTAAAATAATTATTGTACCAGGTGGCTTGACAGGTGAGTTTTACCAAACATTCAAAGAGGAGCTAACACCTATCTTCCTCAAAATATTCCAGAATATTTAACAGAAAGACTTCAAAGCTGTTTTTAGAAGGCCAGCATTATCCTTATTTCAAAATCAGATAGACACTACAAAGAAGAAAATTATAGCCCAATATCCCTGATAAACATAGATCCTAAAATCCTCAACAAAATATTAGCAAATGAGATCCAGCAACACATTAAAAAAATCATACACCATGACCTAGTGGGATATATTCTGGGGATGCAAGCCTAGTACAATCTTCACAAATCAATATACGTGATACACCGTATAAGCAAAAGAAAGGATAAAAATAATATAATAATATAATAGACACAGAAAAAGCATTTGACAAAATTAAGCCTACATTTATAATAAAAACTCTCAGGAAAGTGGCCATAGAAGGCTCATACCTCATCACATTAAAGGTCAAATGACAAACCTACTTCGAACATCATACTCAATGGGCAAAAACTACAAGCTTTCCCATAAGATCAGGAAAAAGACAGGAATGTCTGCTTTCATGACTCTTCTTCACTATACCACTAGAAGTCTTAGCCACAGTGATAGAGACAAGAAGAAAACAAAAAGGTATCCAAATTGGAAAGGAGGAAGTAAAACTGTCATTATTAACACATGGCATGATATTGTACTTAGAAACCCTTAAGAACTCCACTAAAAAACTACTAGATTATGATTTTGACAAATTAGCAGGATACAAATTTAAGATCCAGATATCAATGGCATTTTTTGTACACTAATAATGAACTTTCTGAAAGAGAAGCTAAAACAACAATCCCATTTACCATTGCAAAAACAACAACAAAAAAGAACCCTGAAATAAATTTAGCAAGGGAGGCAAAAGACCTGTACTCAGAAAACTACAAGATATTGGAAAAAGAAATAAAGGAAGATACAAACAAGTGGAAGCATACACTGTGTGCATGGATTGAAAGAATTAGCGTTGCTAAAATATTCATACTACCCAAAGCAAATAATAGATTAAATGAAATCTCTATTAATACCCCAATGGCATACTGCACAGATCTAGAACTAATATTCCAAACATAAAGGTATCTAAATTGGAAAGGAACAAAAAAAGATATCAAATAGCCATTGCAATCTTGAGAAAGAAGAAGAAAGTTTGAGGAATTACAATAATGAATATCAAACTATACTACAAAGCCATTGTAATCAAAACAGCCTGGTACTGGCACAGGAACAGGCATATAGATCAATGGAACAGAACAGAGACCCCAAAAATCAACTCACACCATTGCGTTCAATTAATTTTTGACAAGGAGGCAAGAACATACAATGGAGTAAAGACAGTCTCTTCAATAAATGGTGTTGGAGAAATTGGACAAATACATGCAGAAAAATAAAACTGGACCACCATATTACACCATGGGCAAGAATAAACTCAGAATGGATAAAAGACTTAAATGTAGTTCCAAAACCATAAAAGTTCTAGAAAAAAAGCATAAGCATGAAAATCTCAGATATCTCACATAGCAGTATTTCTGCTGATACATCTCCTACGGTAAGAGAAATAAAGAAAAAAATTAACAAATGGGACTACATCAAAATAAAAATCTGCACACAAAAGAAAACATCAATAAAATGAAAAGGGAACCAACTGTATGGGAGAACATATTTGTGAATGATACGTCTGGTAAGGGGTTAATTTCCACAATATATAAAGAACTTATACAACTCAACACCAGGAAGACAAACATTCTGATTTAAAAAAAAATGAGCAAAAGACCTGAATAGACACTTCTTCAAAGAGGACAGATACATGGCCAATAGGCATATGAAAAAATGCTCAGTGTCATTAATCATTAGAGAGATGCAAATTAAAACTACAAAGTGGTATAACCTCACACCTGCCAAAATGACTATCATCCATATATCAACAAATAAGTGCTGCTGAGGATGTAGGGAAAAGGGAACCCTGGTACCTTGATGGTGGGACGCAGACTGGTGCAGCCACCGTGGAAAAGAGTATGGGGTTTCCTCACAAAACTAAAAATGGAACTGCCATTTGACCTAGTAATCCCACTTCTGAAAATATATCTTCAGGATTCTGAAACACCAGTCAAAAAGAATACATGCACCCCTATGTTCATAGCAGCATTATTTACATTATTCATGACCTGGAAACAGTAGTGTCCATCAGTAAATGAGTGGATTACAAGCTGTGGTACAATTACATGGTGGAATACTATGCAGCTGTAAAAATGAAGGATCTCTAACCCTTTGAGACAGAAAGGACAGACCTGGAGGGTATTATGCTAAGCAAAATGTGCCAGTCAGAGAAAGACACATATCACATGATCTCACTTATATGTGGAATCAAATTAACAAAATAAAGTAAGGAACAAAATAGGTCCAGAGACATGGATTCATGCAACAGACTGACAGATCTCAGAGGGGAGGCGGTGTTGGGGGGATAGAAAAAGATTAACCAAATGGTATATATGCATTTGGTTAATCATGGACACAAATAGTGTGGTGAAGTCCTGGGGTGTTGAAGAGGCTTGGTGGAGGGGGGAAAGGGGAGAAAATGGGGGACATCTGTAATGCTGTCAACAATAAAAAAAATATTAGATGGAATATGTAAAGTGATGAGGATGATGTTATGGCAGAGAGAGTTTTCACCACCTATTCCCTTAATCCTCTGATTACATAACTATTCTATATTTTCCAGATTTCTTTGCAGTTAGGGGTAGTCATATAACTGAAATTTGGGCAAAACAATGTTTGTGGGATTGATAAACACCACTTGCAGCCTTAACCCATAAAAACTTCCCATAAAATAGCTTTCCTATTTATTCCACCATCTCAGATCAAACAGATTACGAGTCCTAAAATGAAAAAAGTTTGCACCCCAGTTGTGCTGGTTATTTACCATTGGCCTTCATATATCTACTTTCTATTGTCTTTTACCCTGGTATGTGCTCTTAGAAGCTTAGGTTAATTGACTGCATTGTTTGGACCATTAAACCCATGTACTTTTCACTACACTCTACAACCTCTCACAACTACACTCTACACCCTCTCACACATACATCAAATGCTGAAATACTTCCATACCATTTGATAAATAGCTGTTGTCCTCATCCCTCAGTTTTTGAGGGCCTGCAATTTTTCTCCTTTGTTACTTTAACACCCTTTAGCAAGGTCACCTAAACCCCCAAGGTGCTATCTGAGAGTACCCCATGACTTGCTGTTGTTACTATAGTTGTCTGGGTAGTATATATACCCCAGCATTGTTATTAGGCATTTCTTGTGTCTCTAGGCACTGTGTCATTGAAATGGATTCCTCAAGGAAGGTCTTGGCTGGCAAGACAGAGACAAATTGTCAGAGTGTATGTACAACCGTTATTCTCTTTGGCACAAAAGTTTGACAAATGGGCCACACTTGCCTTCCTTGAAGGCATGGGAGTCTGGCTCCATAGTGTGGCCAAGCATATCCACTTGGCAGGCTCCATTTGCCCAATGATGATGAAATGAAGAATCCACCATTACTATAGTCCTTCCCCTTGTGTTTGAAATTCTGCTTCCATCTTGCTCAGCCTTTGGCACCTTTTGGAAGCTTCTCTCCTGGTGTCAATGATAAGAAATAGTGTGAGATCTCTGAAGTCATGGCAGCTTCCTTTGTTGTTATGCTCCTCTTTTAAAAGGTGAGGTGGAGCACACAGGATCATTGGAAAAGAAAACATTAGCTGTCAGCTGTTTCAACAGAAACATCTCTGATTTTGCTGTAAGTTTCTGTTTAGAAATCAGAGAAATTCTGTGGATCAACATTAGGATCCACAGACCACATATTTCACATACCACCTGTTATACATACCCTTCTGTATCTCACACCATTCTATCCTGATACCAAGAAAGCCTTCAACACCCTCCATTCCTGACCACTCTTTTTCCAGGAGGCTCCTACTCATATCTCAAGATCCATGTCAAAGTTGTCTTCAGGCAAAATATAGTTCTCTTCTGTTTCCAAAGCCTTATTCTGGACTTCTATGAGAGTACTTGTCGCTATTTTCTTCGTGTTCTACTGGGTGTGTATTACTCTTTGTCTATTAAAATACCTATTTACAAACTCAGTTGAACAGAGTTCCAAAGGAATACAATCTTTAAACTTTTATTCTTTGTAAATGTAAAATACATTTACATTTGACCTAGTCTCACACATATAACTAAAACAAAACTTTCAGAACTACTCACTACATGAGTGCTGCATTCTGAGATGTTATTTTCTATTTTTTCTATTCTATTTTAGTTTTTCAAGTGCTGGCCTTGACCCTGGAAATGAATTTTAAGCCCACAATAAGTTGCAAACCACAAAGCATCATCTTTAGGGGCTGCTAGTAGTATCTGGAAAGAATGAACTCTAGACTCTCCATTCCATTTTAACCAGGTATTCTTTTCTTTGCTTTCCACATCAGACTTCCAGGCATGATTGTGCTTAAAGAACAAGTTCCAAGGTTAAAAGAGAAACAAAAATTTTAAAACCACTAGAATACAAGCCCCTGGAAGACTGCTGAAAGCCAGGGAGTCAGATGTAGAACTCAGACCCAGTCTTTGGCACTTTCTGGTTATCTTAATCCTGCCTGATGTGGCTTGAACTTTGAACTTTGACTAAGGCATGTATATGTTTTTGTCTTCCTTGATCCTTAACTTACAACAACACATTTAAGTAGATATTATCATTTTCACTTTTCAGATGAGGAAACTGAAGCTCAAAGTATTGAAATGACCTGTTCAAGGAGACATAGCAAAGCCAAGAATAGAGTCTAGTACTCCTGAATAAATTTTGTGTTAGAGTCCATACCTACCTAACTGTGGTTTGTTGTGAAATGTAATAACAAGTGCATGGTATTTAAGAGTAATTTAAATTAGGATTAAATCCTGGTTTAGCCACTTTCTAGCAGAGGGAACTTTGTAATATCACCTTACCTATCTCAGACTCAATTACTAGATCTGTAAAATCATTAACAATATTTACTTCACAGGAGGTTTTTTGATGATTAATGTGGCAGTGCATATGCAGTTCCTAGTACATAATTAGAATATAGTAAATGCTTAATAAATGACCACAAATATTACCACATTGGAACTCTTTCTAATATCAACATAAAAATTATACCTAACCAAGAATGAGAGGGCAACAGAGCCAGGATGGTGCAGTCCATTGCAATAAGCCTCTCAGGGCACAGAGCAACGTAAAGGAGGCCATAGAGGGTATCTAGGAGAGCTGACAGAGAATAACTAGCACAAATGGGGTACAAGCACTTTCAGTTTTGAGACTCCTAATCTGTTTCCCTAAATTTCTAAAGATAGTGTAAGTTACAGACTGTAAAAACAGATTTGATCTCAAGGATAGAGGTGCTAAACAAGTCAACTCTGCTGGCCTTATTGTATTAATATTCAATTTATCATTCAAACATGAATCTTTATTCAGTTTTGATTTATCCCACAACTCTGTCTTTCAAACCCATTTATTTTCATCCGTTCTCTCTGCCAATTGCCTGGTCCAAGGCACCAAAATTACCATAATGTCCTAACCATCAGCTTGCTTCCAGTCTCCTTCCAAACCAGACTCCATCTAGTTATGAGGGAGACCTATCAAAATTCTAATTTGGTTTAATCTAATATATCCTTTAACATTCACTGTGACTTTCTATACAAAGTTCCAACCCTTGTTATCTGTTAAGGACATAAGCTACAGAACCATCATTCTCAGGTCAGATTCTAGCTTCACCACTTTTAGCTGTGAGACATCTAGTAAATTATAAAAACTCTATGAGGCTCAGTTTTCTCATCTGTAAAATGTGAGAAAGAATAATATCTATCTTAAAAGGTTGTTACAATTATTAAATTAGTTGCTATATAGATATTCGCTATTATTTCTTGCATTTTTATCCCATGCTTCAGCTAAACCTCCTTGCATTCCAAATACAGACTCCGTAATCATCCTTACTTTTGCTCATCTCAAAGAGCTAGAATAAGAACAAACTAAACCTATAGTTAGCAAAAGTAAAGAAAAAATAAGGGTAAGAGCCCCAAATAAATAAACCAATGACTAGAAAAAAACAATAGAAAAGATTCATGAAACTAAGAGTAATTTTTAAAAAATTAACAAAATTGAGAAAACATTACATAGACTAAAAATAAAAAAAGAAAATGCAAATAAATAAAATTATAATTGAAAAAGGAGACATTACAACTGATAAAACAAAAGTGACTGCTACAAACATTTCTATGCAAACAAATTTGGTAACCTAGAAGAAAGGGCTGTCAAGGAGGTCTGGCTGGAATCAAAGGCAGACTGAGTTGTGTGGTGATTGGACAGGGGACATTTTACCTTCACATGCTTAACTGGCATCACCATTCCTGTACAGAGACCACCTTTCACAGGGCCAAATATTGTTCTGTTTTTGCCTGATGAACTCTACTGGCCTCATCTTGACAAGTCCCTGAGATGCTGCCCCACCACAGAGGTCTGCAGGCACCCTGTAGATGGCAGCTGAGCTTGCTGTAACCTTTTGCCGAGTCGCTTCAGACCCAGCACAGGCAACACATTTAAATCTGTATCAGTCTGGAGAACACCACTGTCTCCCCATACCTGGTGACTCACTGAGAACCTACATAATGAAACTCAAATGCTGGTAGAGACTTTTTCAGTCACTGAGCCCAACAGGTATTCAGCAGGTGGTGGCAGGCAGAGGCAAATCTCAGGGTGCCTTGGGCCTTTTGCTTACATGCCCTCAAGCTTGGTGTTGGTAGAGACTGAATATGGTGTGCACCTTGGCTTTTTCCACACATACCCAGGCCCAGCAGAGGCAGCCATAAAATGTGGATTACTTTGAGTTTCAAACATTTGTTTGACCAGTCACAGGCAGTGTCCAACATTAACTTGAATCAAAGTCCTTTGCAAGACCCCAGAACCAAGAACTTTGCATCAGGCTTCAGATCACATCAGAGAAGTACCCAATTCCTTTTCCAAGTAGCATATCCAAAGAAAAATCTCAGCAGGCACCAGACACTGTGGGGGAAAATTCTGCTTTGTGTGGTAAGCATTCACACAGCAGATCATATACTGTGGTTGGGGATGCTCTTCACAGTCAGGCAGTCTGAGGGTAAACCTCACTCACAGAGAAGCCAACAGCAACCAAGACTCAACTACAAAAGGAGGGCTCACATAACCCATACAAGGGACATTCTTGCAGCACTTTCCTCAGGTGATCAAAGAGACTGTGCTACTGAGCACCACAGGACACCTACTACATAAAGCCACCATCCCAAGACTGGGAGACAGCAGTTCTACCAAACACACAAAAACAAACACAAAGAGGCAGCTAAAATGAAAAGACAAAGAAACATGCCCCAAATGAAACGACAGAAGAAGCCCCTAGAAAAAGAACAAAATGAAATGGAAGCAATCAATCTATGAGATAAAGAGTTCAAAATAATGGTTATGAGGATGTTCAAGGATTTTGGAGGAAGAATGAATGAACCCAGTGAGAACTTAAACAAAAAGAAAATAAGCATAAAAGAGGACATAGAAACCATAAAAAAGAAGCAACCAGAAACTAAGAATTCAATATCAAAGATAAAGAATACACTAAAAGGAATTAACAGCAGCCTAGGTGAAGCAAAGGATCAAATCATTGAATTAGAGGACAAGAAAACAGTAAACACACAAACATAGCATCAACAAGGAAAGAGAATTTTAAAAATAAGGAGAGTCTAGTGGAAGTGCAAGACAACATGAAGTGTAATGACAGTGGCATCATAGGGATATCAGGAAGAAAAAAGAGAGAGCAACAGATCCAGAAATTATTTAAAGAAATTATGACTAAAAACTTTTCTAACCTGGCAAAGGAGAAAGACAAGTCCAGAAAAAAGAGAGAGTCCCAAAGAAGATGAAGCCAAACAGGTCCACGTCAAGACACATCATAATTAACATGGCAAAAGTTTAAGAGAGAGAGAATTTTGAAAGCAGCAACACAAAGACAGTTAGTTACCTACAAGGGAGCTCCCATAAGACTCAGCTAATTTATCAATAGAAACATTTCTGACCAGAAAAGATTGGCATAAAGTATTCAAAGTGATGACAAGCAGGAACTTACAACCAAGACTACTCTATAATGGCTATCATTTAAAAGTGGAGAAGAAATTTAAAAACTTCCCAAACAAGAAAAAGTTAAAGGATTTCATTACCACCAAATCTGTATTACAAGAAATGTTAAAAGGTCCTCATTAAGGGGGGGGGGGGGGGGGGAAGGAAGATAGCTATAAAAAATAAAATGGCAATAAATATGTACCTAACAATAACCACTTTAAATGTAAATGGCTTGAATGCTCCAATCAAAAGACATGAAGTAGCTGAATGGATTAAAAAACATATACATGCTGTCTAAAGGAGGCACACCTCAGAATGAAAGACACATATGGGCTGAAAGTAAAGGGATGGAAAAAGATATTATAAGCAAATGGATTTTTTTTTAAAGCTGGGGTAACAATACCTATATCAAAAAAAAATAGACTATAAACAAAAGCTATAACAGGATACAAAGAAGAGCACTACATAATGGTAAAAGGATCAATCCAAAAAGGGGATATAACACTGTAAACATTTATGAACCCAACATAGGAGCACCTAAATATATAAAGCAAATCTTGATGGACATAAAGGAAGAGATCAACAGTAATCGACATCAATGGATAGATCTTTCATACAAAAAATCGACAAGAAAATGGGGGACTTAAATGACACACCATGCGACATGAACTTTATTGATATTTTCAGAGCATTTCACCCCAAACCAGCAGAATATCAATTCTTTTCAAGAGTACATGGCACATTTTCTAATATAGACCACATGTTAAGACATAAAACAAGTCTCAATAAATTAAAGAAGATAGAAATCATATCAAGCATCTTCTGTAAACACAATGGTATGAAACCAAAAATCAATTACAAGAAAAAAATGAAAAACACAAACACATAGAGGCTAAATATCATGTTACTAAGCAATTAATGGATTCATATTGAGATAAAGGAAGAAACTCAAAGATACCTTAAGTAAGACAAGTGAAAATGAGAACATAACCCCAAATCTTTGAGACACAGTGAAAACATTCCTAAGAAGGAAATTCATAGGGTTACAGACCTAACTCAAGAAACAAGAAAAATCTCAATTAATCTAACATCGCACCTAAAAAATTAGAGAGCAAACAAAGCCCAAAGTGAGTAGAAAAAGGGAAATAATTATGACCAGAGTGGAAATAAATGAAAAGTCTAAAAAAATCAATACAAAATGTAAATAAAATCAACAGCTGGTTCTTTGAAAAAAATAAACAAGGTCGATAAACTTTTAACCAGACTCATCAAGAAAAAAGAGAGTATCCAAATAAATAAAATGAAAAATGAAAAAGGAGAAGTTACAACTGATACCACAGAAATACAAAGGATGTTATGAACAAATTATATGCCAACAAACTCGACAATCTGTAAGAAATAGATAAATTCTTAGAAACATACAATCTTCCAAAACTGAAACAAGAAGAAACAGTTTGCACTTTCTTTTATACATTTGGAATAAAAGGGGGAAGGTAAGAAAGATTACATGAAAGTGAAAGAAAACAAGGCAAGGAAATCTCCACGATTGGATTACAGGATAGTTGACAACATTATGTGCTCTCTTGAGGGTGATTTTCTTCCAAGGTGTCTTAAAAAAATGGCATTTCAAAAGTGTGTTAACCTAGATGCACAAAAATAATGGACAGGGCTTGCTTAAGGTAAAGTCAACCTTTTGCTAGGGAAGTTATAAGCCTGAGGCATGATGACCTGCCCAGTTAGAAATTTATGATCAGATTACCCTGTGTTGTTACTTTCAATTAGATTTATTACAGAGCCCGTTTTATGATCACAGATTTAATGATACAAAAAGAAGGGGACTCCTGTCAGATGACTTTTAGCTACCCAAACCAATTGCTCTATATCCCGGATATGAAAGGTTTTAGAAAATATCTAGATGCTTCTGGAGTATATGAGTGATGGCAGCAGGAAATTAACAACAGTCAAAAAAAACTGACAGTCTTCAATTTTGGAAGGAATGCCTGGGTCTCTATCTCCCCAATCCTACTTATCAGAAATCTTCCTAATTCTGAGGAGATCTGCTTCAACTTGAAGGCCTTCCAGGCTGTGTGTGGAGGAGAAGAGCACAGAACGGAGAAGAAAGGGATTCATGTGTGAGCTTTTCTAACTTCATTTTTGCTGATTCATGACTCTGTGACCCATTTCCTTGTTGGATAGCACCAGCAGAAACTTTGAAAATGTCTTTAGGGCTAGCCTTTGGCATCTTCAAGGCTGAGCAGCACCCATAAAATCCTTAGGTTTTATCAAATAATTATTTCAGCAAGCACAGAGATTACCCAGTTCCAGGGCAAAATGTGTTCAGGCCTCACACCCAAGCACATTCATGGAATTGCATCTTCCCAATACACACACAGACACATGTGCATATGCATAGCTCCACAGTGCTCTAACACACACAGATACACACTCACTCCCTCAAGTCAGATCCATACAACTCTAAAATGTATATATTCTCACACCCACACAAACACATACTAGCATACACACACATGTCCACTTTTGGCATATATATATATGTGTGTGTGTGTGTGTGTGTGTGTGTTGAATATATATATGTCATCTCCCAGTAAGTGTTGAATATATATATGTGTGTGTGTATGTGTGTGTGTATATATATATATATATATATATATATATATATATATATATATATACTAAACACAAAGATAATTAAGACACATTTAAGCCTTCGTGATGCTCAGAATATGGTGAAGTGTTGAAAATAATGAGTATGAAAATTACAAGGTAAACATGCAAATAACTGTAAAGCAAAGGAAATATATTAAATATGCTCTAGAAAATGCATGAATAAACTTCCCATGGGGCTCCAAGGAAGCAAAAGACAATAACTTTTAGCAGAGAACATCATGGAAACCTCCTGGAGGAGATCTCATTTGACCAAGGATCTAAAGAAAAGATAGTATTTCAATAGTTATTCTTGTTTTTATCACTTACCCCAGCACTTTTTAGATAATTTTTGATTGAATGACAGTCCTAAAGAAGCAAAACACATGACAGGTAAACAGTTTTTTAATGTAAGTTGTATTGTTTTCTACCTATGTGCCTTCTCCCTGAGACTCAGTTTTTTTGTCTACAACCCTTAAGATAATGTTTCTATGACACAAGATTGCAATGATTTTCAGTTGAGATAATAGATGTTGTATTAATTCAGGTAGGTTAATTTATCTAATAAGAACCTATTACAACCTAAAAAGCGTGTTACTTAAAACAATAATACTTTGGGAGAGATCCAAGATGGTAGTGGAACTACAGTAACCTCTTCTCAGCACCAACTGGAATTACAACTAAATTATAGAGAAATCATCCTAAATAACCAACAGAAGACTAGCTGGAGAGAAGCCTTATAACCAAGGACTTCAGGAGAAGCCACAACTAGACTGGTAGGAAGTTCAGAGTCAAAAGAGGGCTGCCCAGGCTCCTATGGGTGGTAGTTGAACTTCTGGAGTGATATTTTAGCTGCAGGAGGTAACCCTGAGAAATGTAGGGCCTAAATCTTAAGCCAACCTCTCCAGCCTAGAGCAGCAGAATGGGGAATGGTGCCAACATAGCATCTTGCTGTAAAAGCAATGGGATTTCTATACACTAGGGAGAGACGGCTAGAGATGCAAGAACACCCTTAAAGGGCGAACACACCAATTTTTTTTACAACCATTCACCCTGGGCTCTGGGAAGAGCAGACTTGCATGAGGAAAGACAGGAATCAGTGGCTGTGGGCAAAGAGCTGAAGGGCCAGCCACAAAGATCCCATGCTGAGTCATTTCCCCCATGCTACAGAAGCCATCTCTCTTGGGCAAAGCACTTCCTTCCAAGCAACACAAGCCTGGGGGTATATAATAGCTGAAACTGCTGGAAACCATCTCCCTCCACCTTGTGGAGTCTATACCCTGCAGAGAAGTACAGCCAGAGGCTCTTTCAGTGACTAAGCCTAACAAGCAGCCTTCACCGTGGAATGGTGTTAGTTAAAGCTGACCTTGACATGAACTTTGGTCCTTTATGCATGCACCCAAGTCTATTAGAGGGAACCACAAGTTGTAAATTGCTGATAGCTCAAAGAAGTTGCACATGGCCTGTCACAGGAGGCATCTGACATAGGCTTGCATCAGAGTCCTTCCAAAGAGACCCAGAACCAATACACCCAGTGGACAGCTTCAGACAACAACAGAACAGTATCCAATAAGCTTCACAAATAGCATATCCATAGGGAGATCTTGACAGTCACCAAATTCTGCTGAGGTAAATTCCACTGTGTGTGAAGAGCACCTGCACAGGAGATTGCATACTGTGTTGGGGGTTGAGCCTCACAGTCAGTCAACCTGAGGGTCAATCTTATCCAAGAACAGACCAATAGCAATCAAGACTAAATTACAACAGTAGAGTCCACATAACAATCACAAGGGACTTTCTTAGAACGTCCAGATAAAGTGATCAGGAAGGTTATGCCACTGGGTTCCACAAGATACCTACTACATAAGGCAACACTGCCAAAGCTAGGAGTCATAACATATCTACATAATACATAGAAACAAACACAAAGAGGGAGCCAAAGTGGGGAGACAAAAACAAAACAAAACAAAACAAAAAACAGACCCCAAAAGACAGGACAAGAGAATTCCCCGGAAAAAATAAAAATAAATGAAATGGAGGAAAGCAATTTATCATATTTCAGAGTAATGAATAAGGACACTCAACAACCTGAAAAAAGCAAACAAACAAAGAAACACAGAAATGATAAAAAAGATCAGTTAGAAATAAAGAATGCAATATCCAAAATAAAGAATACATTGGATGGAATAAACAGTAGGTTGGAGAAATCAGAGGATCAAATCAGCAATTTAGAAGATGAGGTAGAAAAAACACCCAATCAGAGCAGAAAGAAGAAAAAAAAAATTTTTTAAGTGAGGAAAGTTTAAGGTACCTTTGAGACATCATAAAGCATCACAACATGCACATCATAGGAGTACCAAAAGAAAAAGAGAGAGAGCAAGGGATCAAGTAACTATCTGCAGAAATAATGACCAAAAACTTTCCTAATGTGGTGAAGGAAAATGACACACAATTCCAGGAAGTGCAGAGTGCCAAAGAAGATAGACACAAAGAGGCCCACACTTAGCACATCACAATTATAATGGCAAGGATTAAACACAAAGAGAGAATCATAAGAGCCCCAAGAGAAATTCAGTTAGTTGCATACAAGGGATATCCCATAAGACTGTCAGCTGATTTCTCAACAGAAACATTTCAGGCCAGAGTGTCTGGCACAAAATATTGAAAGGATGAAAAGGAAGTACCTACAACCAAGGCTACTTTACCCAACAAGGGTATCATTTAAAATTGAAGAGGCAATAAAGAGCTTCCAAGACCAAAAAAAGACAAAAGAGTATGTTAATATCAAACCAGTTTTACGAGAAATGTTAAAGGGCTTACGTTAGAAGAGGAAGAAGGAGGAGGAGAGGAAGAAGAAGAGGAAGAAGAAGAGGAAGAAGAAGAGGAAGAAGAGAAGAGAGGAACATAGTTAAAAGAATAAAATGGCAATAAATACATATCCTTCAATAATCTCTTTTAATGTAAATGGCTTAAATTCTCCTATCAAACACATAGGGTAACTGAATAGATAAGAAAACAAGACCCATATACATTTTCTGTTTTCAAGAAACCCAACTTAGAACAAAAGATACACACAGACTAAAAGTAAAGGAATGGAAAAATATATTTCATGCAAATAGAAAAAAATAGCTGGGGTAGCAATACTTATATCTGACAAAATAGACTTTAAATCCAAGGTTATAGTAAGAAACAAACAAGGACACTACAGAATGATAAAGGGAGCAATCCAACAACAGGATATAACCCTTGTGAACATTTATGCACCCAGCATAAGGGTACCTGAATATGTAAAGTAATCTTGGTGGACATAAAGGTAGAAATTACCAGTACTAAAATCATAGTAGGGAATTTTAACATCCAATTGACAACAGTGGATAGATCTTCCAGAAAAACAAGGATATGGCAGCCTTAAGTTACACACTAGATCAAATGGCTTTCATTGATAACTTCAGAGAACTTCACCCTAAAGCAGCAGAATATACATTCTTTTCATGTGTACATGGAATGTTTTCTAGGATAGACCACATGTTAGGGCCCAAAAATGTCTTAATAAATTTAAGAGGGTTGAAATGATATCAAGCATCTTCTCAGACCATAATGCTATGAAACTAGAAATCAATCACAAGAAAAAAACTGAAACACACAAAAAGACATGGAGGTTAAATAACATGTTACCAAACAATGAATGGGTTAAACATAAGATAAAGAAATCAAAACATACTTTAAAACAAATGAGAACACAACAAACCAAAATATAGGAAAAACAGGGAAAGCAGTTCTAAGAGGGAAATTCATAGCATTACAGGCCAATATCAAGAAAAAATAAAAAGCAACATATAAACAATTGAACTTTAAGCTTAAAGAGACTTGAAAAAGAACAGAAACCAAAGCCAAAGTGAGTAGAAGGAAGAATATAGTAAAGGTCAGAAGAGAAATAAATAAAATACAGTCTATAAAAAAATAAAAACGGTCACTGAAACTAAGAGCTAGTAATTTGAAAAGATAAACAAGATAAACAAACATTTACCTAGACTCATCAAGAAAGAATGAGAGAAGACCCAAATAAATAGCATGGAACAGAGTGACAAATCTCAGAAGGAAGGAAAGGGTGGGCGAGTGGGAAGAGCTTAACCAAAAAACTTATATGCATATATGCATAACTCACAGACACAGACAATAGTGTGGTGAAGGCCTGCGGGTGGTGCAGGGTGGAGGGGAACAATAGGGAAAGAAAAGGAGACCATCCGTAATGCTGTCAACAATAAAGATAAATTAAAAATAAAATCAAATCAGAAATGAGAGAGAAGTAACAACTGACACCAAAGAAACATGAAGGATTATTAAAATATTAGAAAAGGTATATGGTGAGATTTAAAAATGGCAGTGGATTTAGTGGAACCTATACTGACACTGTCCCAGGACCAAACTGGAATTACAACTAAAATATAGAAAAACCATACTGAATAAACAACACAAGACTAGCTGGAAAGCACCCTCATTTCCATGACCTAAAGTGGAGACCGCATAGAGACTGGTAGTAAGTGCAAAGGCACAAGAGTGCTGGTTGGGCTCCCACAGGCAGAATCTGAAGGTCCTGAGGGATATCTCAGCTGTGGGCAGTTCCCACTTAGCACTATGAGATCTAAACACAAAGTTGTGCTCCCCAGCCCAAAGCGGCAGAACTGAGAATGGTGACCACATAAAATCTGGCTGTGAAGAGCAGCAGGGTTTTTGTCTGCCAGGGAGAGACAGCCAGAAATACAGGCACCCTAATAAAGGGCCAACACACAAAATTTTGTGTGCACCCACTGACCTTGGGTCCTGGCAGAAGAAAGGCAGAGTGGACTGGAGCCATGTGAGGAGAATCCAGAGTTCCTTGATCTGTAGGTAGAGCTCAGAGGGCAGCCATCTGGATTTCTGTGATGAGTCATTCCCTTATACAGTAAAGGACATCTTTCTCAAGCAGAACATTGACAGCCAGGCAGCTTTTCCTGGGGTGGGGGGTGGGAAAAATTGCCCCACTCACAGGAAAACCCCTTGCCCCACACTGGAGAGTTTACACCTTGCTGTGTTATACAGTCCAAGGCTCATTAACAGAATCAAATTAATCAACATGCAGGCAGAGGTGGACCTCAAAGTGCTTTGAGTCTTTGCCTGATCTGTTTCTGAAAATGGGCCTTGGAAAAGGAGACTGTGATGTGCATCTTGGTCTTGTAGAAAGTCACCCAGCCTCAGCAAAGAAGCCCACAAGTCTTGGGTTGTTGATAGCTCCAAACAGGGTAGTCAAGGCCAGTGCAAGAGACCCTCTAAAAGTCTGAGGAAGAAGAGGAAGATGGCTGCCCTGTGAGAAGCAGCAGTGCCTCCGCTCCAGCCACGGACTTGATTTACTCCTAAAATCCTACGTAACCAGCTTGAAAAAAACAGAGAAACATACCTGAGTGGATGAAGTGTGAGTGGGGAGCACTGAGGAAACATCACGGAGTCCCGTAAGAGAGGGGGCCCTTGGAAGGGGAAGTCCCCCTGAAGCCTGTGCTGAGCTCCGAGCCTGAAGGCTTGGAGGCTGCCAAGCCCTGCCGATGGCATCCAAAAGCAGGGATCCCACACCCAGAGCAGAGAGGGGAGGGAGCGCGCCGCGCACAGGGCAGAGGGACCAAGGGGAGCGGTGAGTCCAGGAGGAGACAGTGCCTTCCTAGGAAACAAAGCCTCTAGGGGTGGCTGCGACCAGGTGTCTGGTGCTCCGGGTGCCGACCATAAGGAAGGCTGTCCCAAGGCCTGTGGCACCCAAGTGGTGAGGGACCAGAGGACTGCGCTGAGCACCCACACACGGGGACCCTCTGCCTCCCTGTGGGGCACTGTGTTGAGCCCCAGAAAGCGTTGAATCTGCATGGCATGGGGGAGGGGAGGAGCCCTTCCGCCTTGAGCTCCCAGTGCCAGGAGGCTGTGATCTGTGACCCACCCTGAGGGGCCCCGTGGTGGCATGTGAAGCCACTCTAGCTTTGCTCAGACCAGCGGTGTGGAGAGCTGCATGGAGCTGACTTTGGGTCCCCTCCAGCTGGGTGCCTTGGAGCAAGGGTGGCGGGACCTTGCAGGGCGGAATCTCTGCTTGTGTGTTGCTTTGTGCTTTTGCCAGTTTGATTGCGGAACTGGTTCCCACCTTCCCGGAGTACACTGCACAGACAGACCTGCGGAGGCTGCCATTGGGGTCTGCACAGTAGACTGTCTGAGGGGTGAGACTGGTGCGACCAGCCAACCAGAACTGAGCAGGGAGTGGTGGAGCCCCCCCCGGTCTCTCCTGCAGCCAGGAGCACCACCCCCAACAGGAAAGGGGTGGGTCCCGCTCACTGAAGCCCCAGACATACCCACAGGGCACAGTCCGGAGGGGGAAGGGAGAGTAGCTCATAGGAGGACTCCGCAAGAATAAGACACTTGGGGACTGTTGTTTGGGAACTGGAGAAAATGCTGAAAACCCCTGCTTAGGGCTGGGCAGGCAAAGGGCCCACCAGCATGCATTCTGAATCGAACCCACTGGGCCCTGGCTGCTAAAATGGCCCAGACAGAAGAGGCAACAGGCTGAAATCAATCTGAAGCTGCAGCAGGCCAGAGCCTGGGGGACTAGAATCAGAGGACAGGGTAGGGACTCAGGAGCTGGCTGTGGAGCAGAGACTAACTCCCGCAGAGGGAGCTCCTGACAGCGACACCTCTAACGGGAGTGATACCCTGGACTACACTAGCCACCCTGTACCTTAAAGACTCTACAGAAGACTCTGGAGCAAGACCAGGCAACTACAAGGTTGCAAAATAGCTGACAAGAAGAGGTGTCCCACGGAGAGCCTCAGATCAACCATCTACCTAAGGACGCCAGAGCCAAACCTAGACGGCTCCTCAAATTGGATGATACACAAGTGCCCCCCAGGAGAACTGAAATCACAAAAACAGTGACCCTCCGACAACATAAGTTGCCCAGAAGAAACTCACCTGATTGACTACCTTTTTCTCTGCCGTTTTTTGTTTTGTTTGGTTTGTTTTTTGTTTTTTTTGCTTTTGGGTTTTTATTTGTTTGTTTTTTGTTTGTGGGTTGGTTTATTTTTTTTCTCTTTTTTCCTTAGGAAGAAGAGAAAGGGGAGAAATTTTGTTTTTTCTTCTTTTTTAAATTTTACAAAAAGCTTTTTTTTTTTTTAAATTTTTTTTAAACATTTTTAAACTATTTTTTTATAAAATAATTTTGTCTTGCTTGGCTTGTTTTTCATTTTGTTTTTGTTATTTGCTTTCTTTTCTTTTATCCTTGCTCCTACTATCAAGACAGTCTTGATATCCCTGCTTAACGACTGGGACTTTATCATTATAACCAAGTTTACTGCTTTCCTCTATAGTTTACCCCAAATCTCTTATCAGACTCCTTGCCTGCCTGGGCTTTATCTCTCTCTCCTCTCAATCCATTGGCATAACTTTTTTCTTCTGTTTCTTTTTTCTTTTTCTACTTTTCTTTCATTCTTTCATTTTGCCCCCTTCAGTTTTCCTGTCAGATTGTTAGTTTCTCTTATTCTCTTTATTGTATTTTTGTTTTCTCATTTTCAACTATTATCCTATTCCCTCTCTCTCTTAATTTTGTGCTGGCCTTTCTTTCAGAATCTTTTCTCTGCTTCTGTTATCTCCCAGTAGCTTCTCCATTTTTTATGTTTTAGTTTATTATTATTTGAGTTTATTATTATTTTCAGTATTAACAACAACATACACGTCTGGGCTCCACTGAACCCAGAAGACAAAATCCCATGCCACAAAACTGGGACACAGCAAATATATCTAATACATAGATATAAGCACTAAGATCTACCAAAATGGGGAGACAAAGAAACAACCCCCAAAGTAAAGAAAAGGAAACATCGCCAGAAAAAGACGTTGATGAGATGGAGTTGAGCAAGTTATCAGAAACAGAGTTCAGAGTATTGATGATGAAGATGTTCAAGGAACTTAAGAAGACTCGAGATGATAAGATCGAGAACCTTAGTGAAAACATGAAAAAAGAGATACATACCATAAATACAACTCAGACAGAGATAAAGAATGCTGTATCTGATATCAAGAATGCACTGGAAGGAATTAAAAGCAGGCTCAATGAAGCAGAGGATAGAATAAGTGACTTAGAAGACAAAGTAGAGAAAATCACACAATCAGAGCTGCAAAAAGAAAAAAAAACTTAAAAAGCATGAGGACAGTCTAAGGGAACTTTGGGACAACAAAAAGTGAAACAACATTCGCATTATAGGAGTGCCAGAGGGGGAGGAAAGAGAGCAAGGGTTGGAGAACTTGGTGGAGGAAATAATTATAGAAAACTTCCCTAGGCTGGTGAAGGAGAAAGCCACACAAACTCAGGAAGCACAGCGGGTTCCAAACAAAAGGAACCCAAAGAGACCCACTCAGAGACACATCATAATGAAAATGGCAAACGTCAAGGACAAAGAGAAAATATCAAGGGCTGCAAGAGAGAGACAAGCAGTGACCTACAAGGGAACCCCCATAAGGCTGACAGCTGATTTCTCAACAGAGACTCTTCAGGCCAGAAGGGAGTGGCATGAAGTTCTGCAAGTAATGAAGAGCAAGAACACGCAACCAAGATTGCATTATCCAGCAAGGCTATCATTTAAATTTGAAGGTGGAATAAAGAGATTCCCAGACAAAAAAAGGCTAAAAGAGTTCAGTACCACCAAACCAGCATTGCAATAAATGCTAAAAGGACTGCTTTAAGAAAAAGAAGGAATAGTGAGAGAAAGGTACATCAGCATAAAGGGGAAAAATGGGATTAAATAAGTTGATATCAATAGTAACTTTAAATGTAAATGGAATAAATGGGCCAATCAAGAGACAAAGGGTAGCTGAATGGATAAGAAAACAGGACACAAATATATGCTGTCTACAAGAGACCCACCTGAGAGCAAAAGGCTCACAGAGGGTAAAAATGAAGAGGTGGAGTAAAATAGTCCATGCAAATGGAAAGGAAAAGAAAGCAGGAGTAGTATTTCTTATTTCTGACAAAACAGACTTCAAAATAAAGACCATAACAAGAGACAAAGATGGTCACTACATATTACAAAAGGGATCAATCCAACAGGAGGAAATAACACTAATGAACATTTATGCACCCAATACAGGAGCACCTAAATATATAAAAATCTCTTGGGGGACTTCAAAGGGGAGATTGAAAGCAACACAATCATAGTGGGGGACTTTAACACCCTACTATCAACATTGGACACATCATCAAGACAAAAAATCAACAGGGAAATGCAGACCTTAAATGAATCACTAGACCTAATGGATTTAATTGACATTTTTAGAACATTTCACCCCAAAGCAACAGAATACACATTCTTCTCAAGTGCACATGGAACATTCTCAAAAATAGACCACATGTTAGGGCACAAGGCAAGTCTCTACAGATATAAGAAGACTGAAATCATATCAAGCATCTTCTTGGATCACAATGCATTAAACTAGAAATCAACCACTATAAAAAAACTCAAAAATATTCAAACACGTGGAGGCTAAATAGCATCTTATTAAACAATGAATGGGTTACCAAGGAGATCAAGGAAGAAATCAAACACTTCATGGAAAGTAACGAAAATTAACAGACAACAACTCAAAACCTATGGGACACGGCGAAAGCAGTCTTGAGAGGAAAATTCATAGCATTACAGGCCTATCTCAAGAAACAAGAAAAAGATCTAATGGAACATCTAACACAACAACTAAAAGAACTAGAACGAGAACAGCAAGAAAACCCCCGAGCAAGTAGAAGGAAGGAAATAATAAAAATCAGACCAGAGATTAATGACATAGAGACTAAAGAAACAATACAAAAAATCAATGAAACCAAGAGCTGGTTCTTTGAAAAGGTAAACAAGATTGATGCACTTTTAGCCAGACTCACTAAGAAACAAAGAGAGAACACCCAAATAAATAAAATCAGAAATGAAAGAGGCGATATAACAGCTGACCCAACAGAAATACAAAGGATTGTAAGAAAATATTATGAGCAACTGTATGCCAACCAATTGGACATAGGGGAAATGGACAAATTCCTAGAAGCATACAACCTTCCAAAGCTGAATCAAGAAGAGGCACAAAACCTGAATAGGCCAATCACAACTAATGAAATTGAAGCAGTAATCAAAAAACTTCCAGCAAACAAAAGCCCTGGACCAGATGGATTTACATGCGAGTTTTACCAAACATTCAAAGAAGAATTAACACCTATTCTATTCAAACTATTCCACAAAATTCAAGAGGAAGGAAAACTCCCAAATTCTTTCTGTGAAGCCAGCATCACCCTAATCCCAAAACCAGATAATGATACTACAAAGAAAGAAAATTACAGGCCAATATCCCTGATGAACATAGATGCTAAAATCCTCACTAAAATACTAGCAAACCGAATCCAACAATACATTAAAAAGATCATACATCATGACCAAGTGGGATTTATTCCGGGGATGTAAGGCTGGTACAACATCCCCAAATCAATAAATGTGATACATCACATAAACAAAATGAAGGACAAAAATCATATGATCATATCAATAGACACAGAAAAAGCATTCAACAAAATCCAGCACCCATTTCTGATAAAAACTCTCAGCAAAGTGGGAATAGAGGGATCATACCTCAACATAATAAAGGCCATATACAACAGACCTACAGCCAACATCATACTCAATGGGCAAAAACTAAAACCATTTCCATTAAAAACTGGAACAAGACAGGGATGTCCACTTTCACCACTCTTATTCAACATAGTACTGGAAGTCCTCACCATAGCCATCAGACAGTAGGAAAACATAAAATGTTTCCAAATTGGAAAGGAGGAAGTAAAACTGTCATTATTTGCAGATGACATGATACTGTACATAGAAAAGCCTAAAGACTCCATCAAAGTCCTACTAGATTTGATAAATGAATTTGGCAAGGTAGCTGGATACAAAATCAACATCCAGAAATCAATGGCATTCTTATACACCAACAATGAACTTTCAGAGAGAGAAACTAAAAAAGCAAGACCATTTACCATTGCAACTAAAAAAATAAGATACCTAGGAATAAACTTAACCAAGGATGTAACAGACCTGTACTCAGAAAACTACGTGACACTGAAAAAAGAAATAGAGGAAGATTTAAACAGGTGGAAGAAGATACCATGCTCATGGATTGGGAGAATTAATATCATTAAAATGTCTATACTACCCAAAGCAATTTATAAATTTAATGCAATTCCTATGGAAATACCAACACCATATTTCACAGACCTAGAACAAACATTTTGAAAAAGTATATGGAACTAAAAAAGACCCCAAATAGCTGCAGCCATCTTAAGAAAAAAGATCAGAATGGGAGGGATCACATTACCAGTCTTCAAACTATATTACAAAGCCACTGTAATCAAAACAGCCTGGTTTTGGTACAGCAACAGGCATATAGATCAATGGAACAGAACAGAGACCCCAGAAATAGACTCACATCACTGTGGTCAGTTAATATTTGACAAAGGAGGCAAGAGTATCCAATGGAGTAAGGACAGTCTCTTTAGTAAGTGGTGCTGGGAAAATTGGACAGATACATGCAAAAGAATGAAACTAGACCACCAACTTTCACCATACACAAAAATAAACTCAAAGTGGATAAAAGACTTAAATGTAAGTCATGAAACCGTAAAAATCCTGGAAGAAAACATAGGCAGTAAAGTCACAGACATTCCATGTAGTGGACTTTTCACTGATACATCTCCTAGGGCAAGAGAAACAAAGGAAAAAATAAACATATGGGACTATATCAAACTAAAAAGCTTGTGCACAACAAAAGAAAACAGCCTCAAAGTACAAAGGAACCCCACGGCCTGGGAAAACATATTTGCTAAGGATGAATCTGATAAGGGGCTAATTTCCAAAGTGTACAAAGAATACATATTACTCAGCAAGAGGAAGACAAATAACCCAATTAAGAAATGGGCAAAGGACTTAAATAGACACTTCTCCAAAGAGGACATACGGATGGCCAAGAGACACATGAGAAAATGCTAGACATTGCTAATCATCAGAGAGATGCAAATAAAAACCACAATGAGGTATCACTTCACACGTGCCAGAATGGCTGCCATCAATAAATCAACAAACATGTGCTGGCGAGAGTGTGGAGAAAGAGAATCCCTAGTACACTGCTGGTGGGAATGCAGACTGGTGCAACCACTATGGAAAACAGTATGGAGGTTCTTCAAAAAATTAAAAATGGAGCTGCCGTTCAACCCAGTGATTCCACTCCTAGGAATGTATCCTAAGAATCCTGAAACATTCATCAGAAAGGATATATGTACCCCGATGTTCATAGCAGCACAGTTTACAATAGCTAAGATCTGGAAACAGACCAAGTGCCCATCAGTAGATGAGTGGATAAAAAAGCTGTGGGACATTTACACCATGGAATACTTAGCAGCTATAAAGAAGAAGAATCTCGTACCCTTTGGGACAGTATGGATGGCCCTGGAGAATATTATGCTAAGTGAAATAAGCCAGGCAGAGAAAGACAAATATCACATGATCTCCCTTATACGTGGAATCTAAAGAACTTAATAAACTGATGAACACAATAAACTCAATGACATGGAAGCATAGATGAGACTGGTGAATGTCAGAGGGATGGAGGAGGGCGGGTGGGTGGAGGGGGAGAGAGTAACCAAAGAATTTATGTGCATATATACACAACCCAAGGACATGGATAATGGTGGGGAGAGGGACTGGGGAGGGGGAAGGAACGGGGTGGAACAGGTCATTGGGGAGAAAAAGGGACATCTGTAATATTTTAAACAATAATAAAACTTAAAAATAAAAAAATTAATAAAAAAATTAATTAAAAAAATTAATAAATGTCTGAGGAAGATGGGGGTATTTTGAGAAGAAGCAGAGTGCCCTGCTCCCAGACATGGACTTGGTTTACACCTAAAATAACCTGTAACCTGCTTGGAAAAACTGGAGAAACATACCTGAGTGGACATATTGTGAGTAGGTAGCACTAATGAATCATCACAGAGTCTGGTAAGGGGGGGGTGTGGAAAATAGGAGTCCCTCCCTGAAGCCTGTGCTGGGCTCCAAGCCCTGAGACTTGGAGTCTGCAAAGCTCCCTCCCCTCAGGAATGTGAACAGGCATCCAAATGTGGGGATCTCAAACCTGGAGTGGAGGATAGGGGAAGGAGTGCCCCACACAGAAGGCAGAGGGACCCAGGGAATCGGTGTGCCCACAAGGAGGGGACAGCGCTTCCTAGAGAAACAAAGCTTCTGCCTGGCAGGGCGTGGCTCAGGGGTTGAGCCTTGACCTAGGATCCAGGCGATCGGGGTTCAATTCCTGGTCAGGGCACATGCCCACTTGTGGGCTGCAGCCGATCAATGACTCTCATCATTGATGTTTCTATCTCTCTCTCTCCCTCTCCTTTCCTCTCTCTGAAACCAATAAAGATATATTTGAAACAAACAAACAAACAAAAACAAAAACAAAATGAGAAACAAAGCTTCTAATCGTCGCCAGGATCAATGTCTAAGGCTCAGGGTGCTGACAATAGGAAAGGCTGTCTCAAAGTGCGTGGCACCTGAGTAGTAAGGGACCAGAGATCTGCAGTGAGCAGCCACATACAGAGACCCTCTACTTTCCAGTAAGGCATTGTGTTGAGACCCAGAAAAGATTTAATCTGTGTGGCACAAGGAAGGGAAAGAGAGTCCTCCTTCCCTGAGCTCCTGGTGGGGGGAGTCTGGGAACTTTGACCAGCCCTGAGGGGTACCGTGGTGGCACACATGGAGCCGCCCAAGCTTTTTGTGATCAGCGGTGCAGGGGAGCTGAGTGGGGCTGACTTTGTGTCTCCTCCTGCTTGGTGCCTTGGCGCAAAGGCAATAGGACCTTGCAGGACAGACTCTACTTGTATGTTGCTTTGTGCGTTTTTGAGTTTTTGATCCCTGAACTGGCTCCCACATTCCTAGCTTGCATTGGGTGTACAGACCAGCTCAAGCTGGGATTTGTGTTTGCATAGAAGACAGTTTGAGGTGAAAGCCTGTTGGGACTAGCCAATCAGATCTGGGAAGGGAGGGGCAGAGCACACCTGCCTCTCTTGCAGCTGAAGAGCACCACCACCAACAAGAAAGGGGCTGGTTCAGGTCACTGAAGCCCCAGATATCCCCACAGAGCACAGTCTTGAGGGGGAAGGTAGAACAGCTCACAGGAGGACATTATAAAAATAAAACACTAAGGGGCTGTTGTTTGGGAACTGGAAAAAAAATATGAAAACCCCTGCTGGGGGCTGGGCAGGCAAAGGGCATACTGGAATGTTCTTTAATCAAACCCATTGAGCCCAGGCTGATGAAACTGCCCATACAAAAAACACAACAGGTTGAAATCAATCTGAAACTGCAGCAGGCCAGTGCATGGGAAACTAGAATTGTAGGATAATGTAGAGACAGAGGAGTTGGCTGTGGAGCAGAGACTGACTTCCTCACAGTGAGTGCTTGACAGAGAAACCTCTAAGTAAGGGGAGTGTTATCCTGAGCTACACTAGACATCCTGCACCCTAAAAACTTTGCAGAAGACTCTGGAGTAAGACAAGGCAACTACAAGGTTGTAAAATAGCTGGCAAGAAGAGGTGGCCCACAGGGAGCCTCAGAAAAATCAACTACCTAAGGCCATCAGAGCCAAACGTAGACAGCTCCAGACATTGGCTGATATAAAAGTATCTCCCAGGAGAATGGAAATCAGCATACAAAACAGTGAGCCACATCTGCAGACAAAATAAGCTGCCACGAAGAAACTCATATGATTTACTTTTTTTTTTTTGAGAAAGGGAAAAAATTTTTTTTCTCTTTTCTTCTTATAAATTTTATAATTTTTTTTTTTTAATTTTTACCTTATTTTTTAAAGAATTTTGTTTTCCTTAGCTTGTATTTGGTTTTATTTCTTTTGTTTTGTATTCTTGCTTTGTTTTGTTTTATCCCTACTTCTACTATCAAGATTTTCTTGATATTCCCTGCTTAATTCCTGAGAATTTATTATTATACCAGCAAGTTTACTGCTTTTCTCTATAGTTTACCCCATATCTCTTATTGGAGTCCCTCCCTGTCCTGCTTCTATCTCTCTTTCTCCTCTCGATCCATGGGCATAACTTTTTCTTCTTCTTCTTCTTTTCTTTTTTATTTTGTTTTTTTCCCCTCTGTCTTCCTGTCTTTTTGTTCTATTGCTAGTTTCTGTTATTCTCTTTACTGTGTTTTTATTTCTTCATTTTCAACTATTATCCTATTCCTTTTCTCTCCCTTAATTTTTTATTGGCCCTTCTTTCAGAATCTTTTCTCTGCCTCTTTTATCTCCCAGTAGCTTCTCTTTTACATTTTACATTTTGTTTAATTTATTATTATTCTTTACTAAATTTTTGTCACTATTAACAACAAAGTACATTTATCTCTCTCTAAGCTATACTTTTCTCTCTCTCTCTTTTACCTTATTTTTATTCCTTTTTTTTTTTCTCTAAAATTTGTGTTTTCCCCTCACTCTTTCAGTTCTATTTTCACTTGGGATGTTTCATTCAGATTTTCAAGATATTTTGTAAGATACCCTTTGTTTCCTGGGAGATTAGTTATGTATTGTCTTTTCTCGCCATCACCTGTACAACAGCTTACACGACAAGGTTGAGGCTGAGAGACACAGTTAGCCTACCTGAGAGGAGAATTCTCCCAAGAACTGATCAACAACAATCTAAACCTAACTATAAGAGGAGAGCCCAAAGAACCCACAAAAGGTATAACCACAAAAGGGACACACCTAAAGTAAAGAGCACAGAAGGATAAGGAAAACACACCTCTGGGCTCCGCTGGACTCACACTACAAAATTCCTCCCCATAAGACAGGAAGACAACAAATATATCTAATATATAGATGCAAACACTAAAACCACCAAAATAGGGAGACAAAGCAACAACTCTCAAATTAAGGAAATGGAAAAATCACCAGAAAAAGACTCCAATGACATGGAGTTAAGCAAGTTATCAGAAACAAAGTTCAGAATAATGGTTATAAAGGTGCTCAAAAAATTAATGAGAATAACAAGGCACTAGAAGTTAAAGTACAGGAACTTAGTGAAAACATGTAAAAAGAGATACATAACATTAACAAAAATCAGACAGCAATAAAGAAAGCTGCATCTGATATCAAGAATAGACTGGAAGAAGTTAAAGCAGGTTCAATGAAGCAGAGAATAGAATAAGTGACTTAGAAGACAAGATAAAAAAAATCAATCAGTGCAGTAAAAAGAAAAAGAAAAACACTTAAAAAGCATGAGGACAGTCTAAGGGAGCTTTGGGACAACATGAAGCTAAACAACATTCACATTATGAGAGGGCCACATGGGGAGGAAAGAGGGCAAGGAATGAAGAACTTAGTGGAGGATATAATGACAGAAAAATGTCCTATGCTAGCGATGGAGAAAGCCACACAAGTTCAGGAAGCATAGAGGGTTCCAAAAAAGAGGGATCCAAAGAAACCCAATCCAAGACACATCGTAATTAAAATGGCAAATGTTAAGGGCAAAAACAGAACTACAAGAGAGAGACAAGCAGTGACCTACAAGGGAACCCCCATAAGGCTGACATCAGATCTCTCAAGAGAAACTCTTCAGGACAGAAGGGAGTGGCATGAAATTCCCAAAGTAATGAAAAGCAAGAACATGCAACCAAGATTGCTTTATCCAGCAAGGCTATCATTTAAAATTGAAGGTGAAATAAAGAGCTTCCCAGACAAAAAAAAGGCTCAAGGAGTTCAGTACCACCAAACCAGCATTGCAAGAAATGCTAAAAGGACTGCTCAAAGTAAAGAAGGACTACTGAGGGAAAGGTATGTCAAAGTAAGGGGGAAATGGCAATAAATAAATATATATCAATAGAAACCTTAAATGTAAACAGAGTAAAGGGTCTAATCAAAAGACATAGAGTAGCTGAATGGACAAGAAAGCCAAATGCAAATATATGTTGTCTACAAGAGACCCAACTGAGATCAAAAGATTCACACACACTAAAAATGAAGGGATGGAATAAAATATACCATGCAAATGGAAAGGGGAAAAAAAGGTGGAGTTGCAATGCTTATTTCTAACAAAATAGATTTCAAAATAAAGACAGTAACAAGAGACAAAAATTGTCCCTACATAATACTAAATGGATCAATCTAATAAGAAGAAATAACTCTTATAAACATTTATGTACCCAATATAGTGGCACCTAAATATATAAAACACTTTTCGGTGGACATTAAGGGGGATGTTGACAGCAACACAATCATAGAGGAGGACTTTAACACCCCACTGTCAGCATTGGACAGATCATCAAGACAAAAAATCAACAGGGAAACAAAGACCTTAAATGACTCATTAGACCTAATGGACTTAATTAACATTTACAGAACATTTCACCCAAAAGCAGCAGAATACACATTCTTCTCAAGCACATATGGAAAATTCTCAAAAGTAGTACAGCTGTTAGGGCAAGGGCAAGTCTCTACAAATTCAAGAAGAATGAAATTATATCAAGCATCTTCTCAGATCACAATGACATTAAACTAGAAATCAACCATTATAAAAAAACTCAAAAACATTCAAACACATGGAGGGTAAGTAGCATGTTATTAAACAGTGAATGGGTTACCAATGAGATCAAGGTAGAAATCAAACACTTCATGGAAAAAAAAAGAAAATGAACAAACAACCATCAAAAATCTATGGGACTCAGTGAAAGCAGTCCTGGGAGAAAAATTCATAGCATTACACGTCTGTCTCAAGAAACAAGAAAAATCTCTAAAGAACCATCTAACACAACTAAAAGAACTAGAATGAGAACAGCAAGAAAAGCCCTTAGGAAGTAGAAAGAAGGAAATAATAAAGATCAGAGTAGAAATTAAGGACATAAAGACTAAAAAAAAAAAAAAATACAAAAAAATCAATCAAAAGCTGTTTTTTAAGAAGATAAATAAGGTTGATGTACCTTTAGCCAGACTCATAAGAAATAAAGAGGACTCAAATAAATAAAATCAGAAGTGAAAGAGGCAATATAACAACTGACCCAATAGAAATACAAAGGATTGTAAGAAAATACTAAGAGCAAATATATGCCAAAAACTGAACAACATGGATGAAATGGATAAATTCTTAGAAGCATACAATCTTCCAAAGTTGAATCAAAAAGAGGGATAAAACCTGAGTTGGCCAGTAACAACTAGTGAAATTGAAGAAGTAATCAAAAACTCCTAGAAAACAAAAGTCCTGGACCAGATGAATTTACAGGGGAGTTTTATCAAACATTCAAAGAAGAATTAACACCTATTCTATTCAAATTATTCCAGAAAATTCAAGAGGAGGGAAAACTCCCAAACTCTTTTTATGAGGTCAGCATCTTCTAATCCTAAAACCAGATAAATACACTACAAAGAAAGAAAATTACAGGCCAATAACCTTGATGAACATAGATGTTAAAATCCTGACTAAAATACTAGCAAACCAGATCCAGCAATACATTAAAAAGATCATACATCATGACTAAGTGGCTTTTATTCCAGGGGTGCAAGGCTGGTACAACTTCTGCAAATCAATAAATGTGATACATCACATTAGCAAAATGAAGGACAAAAATCATATAATTATAATAGATGCAGAAAAAGCATTCGACAATATCCAACACCCATTTCTAGTAAAAATTCCTGGTAAAGAGGGAATAGAGGCTGCATACATCAACATATTAAAGGCCATATATGAAAACCTACAGCCAACATCATACTCAATGGTCAAAAATTAAAACACTTTTCCTTAAAAACAGAACCAAGACATGGATCTCTATTTTCACCACTCTTGTTCAACATGGTACTGGAAGTCCTTGCCACAGCCAGCAGACAGGAAGAAAACATAAAATGTATCCAAATGGGAAAAGAGGAGTTAAAACTGTCATTATTTGCAGATGACATGATATTGTACAAAAAAAACCCTAACGACTCCATCAAAGTACTACTGGATTTGATAAGTGAATTTGGCAAGGTAGCTGGATACAAAATCAACATCCGGAAATCAATGGCATTCTTATACACAAACAATGAACTTTCAGAGAGAGAAATTAAAAAAACAATACCATTTACCATTGAAACAAGAAAAATAAGATGCCTAGGAATAAACTTAACCAAGGATGTAAAAGACCTGTACTCGAAAAACTATGGGACACTGAAAAAAGAAATAGAGTTAGATTAAAGAAGTTGAAGAATATACCATGCTCATGGATTGGAATAATTAATACCATTAAAGTGTCCATATTACCCAAAGCAATTTATAAATTCAATGCAATTCCTATTAAAATACTAACATCATATTTCACAGATCTAGAACAAACATTTTGAAAAATTATATGGAAGTAAAAAGACCCTGAATAGCTACAGCCATCTTGAGAAAAAGAGAGATTACTTTAACAGACATCAAACTGTACTAAAAAGCCATTGCAGTCAAAATAACATGGTATTGGTACAACAACAGACATATAGATCAATGGAACAGAACAGAGACCCCAGAAATAGATTCATGCCATTATGGTCAGTTCATATTTGACAAATGAGGCTAAAGCATACAATGGAGTAAAGACAGTCTCTTCAATAAGTGGTGCTGGGGAAATTGTTCAGGTACATGCAAAAAAATGAAACTAGACCAACAACTTTCACCACACAAAAAAATAAACTCAAAATGGATAAAGACTTAAATGTAAGTCCCCAAACCATAAAAATCCTGGAAGAAAGCATAGGCAGCAAAGTAACAGACATCCCAGCTAGTAGAATTTTCACTGATACATCTCCTAAGGCAAGAGAAGTGACAGAAAAGATAAACATATGGGACTACATCAAACTAAAAAGCTTCTGCACAGAAAAACAAAACAGCTTCAAAATACAAAGGAACCCCACAGTATGGGGCAACGCATTTGCCAAGGATGTATCTGATAAGAGGCTAATTTCAAAAAGTGTACAAAGAACTCATACTACTCAAGAGGAAGACAAACAATCAAATTTAAAAATGGGCAAAGGACCTGAGTAGACACTTCTTCAAAGAGGACATGCAGATGTCCAAGAGACATATGAGAAAATGCACAACATTGCTGATCATCAGAGAGATGCAAATTAAAGTCACAATGAGGCATCACTTCACACCTGTAAGAACGGCTACCATCAACAAATCAACAAATGACATGTGTTGGCAAGGATGTCGAGACAGAGGAACCCTACTGCACTGCTGGTGGGAATGCAGGCTGGTGCAACGACTCTGGAATACAGTATGAAGATTCCTCAAAAAATTAAAAATGGAGATGCTTTTTGACCCAGTGATCCCACATCTAGGAACATATCCTAAGAATCCTGAACCACTAATCAGAAAGAATATATCCACCCTTATGTTCATAGCAGCTCAATTTACAATAGCTAAGATCTGGAAATAGTCTAAATGCCCATCAGTAGATGAGTGAATAAAAAAGCTGTGGGACATTTACACCATAGAATACTACACAGCTGTAAAAAAGAAAGATCTCTTACCATTTTGGTCAGTATGGACTTACCTGGAGAATATTATGCTAAGTGAAATAAACCAGGCAGAGAAAAACAAATATCACATGATTTCACTTATGTATGGAATGTAAAGAACTTAATAAACTGATGAACAGAATATATTCAATGACTTGGAAGTATGGATCAGACTGACAAATCTCAGAGGAATGGAGGAAGCAGTGTGGGTGAAGGAGGAGAGATTAACCAAAGAATTTATATGCATATATGCACAACCCAAGGACACAAACTATGGTGTGGAACCACACTGGGAAAGGTGGAATGAGTCAATGGGGATAAAAAGGGACATACGTAATATTTTCAACAAAGATTTAAAAATTTTAAAAAAGGAAAACAAACTGTTGATACTCAAGTATTAAGTGAAAAAATCAGTATGAAAAATCACATATGAAGTATTATTACTATTTTTTTACATTCTATGTATTAGAAAATGATTGGAAGATTACAGCAAAATGCTTACAATGGTTTTGTTTCAATGATGATACTACAGATGATTTTTTCTTTTTACTTTGTGCCTTTTTAGAAACACTTTAAAATTTTTATATGAAGAGTATAATAAAATACTTAAAATATTAATTATAATTCATTTTTATGTTAAATATATAAAAAGAAATAAAATGACTGAGAGTCCTAGAAGGTCTACCTAATACATAGAAACAATCCAAAATGGCAGCCAAAATGGGGAAAGAAAATATAAGCTGCAAAGAACAAGAGAAGTCTCCAGAAGAAGAGATAATTTAATGGAGATAAGATATCTATCAGATATGGAGTTCCAAATATTGATTGTGAGGATCATGAGAAAAGATAGAAAAATTATGAAAGAATTGAAGAATGACAGCACAAATAAAGAATACATTGGAAGGAATAAACAGCGGATTAGAGGAAGCTGAAGATCCAATTCGTGAATTAGAAGACAAGGTAGGAAAAAATCACTCAATCAGAGATGTAAAAAGAAAAAAATATTTAAAAACAGGAGGACGCTCTAACAGAGCTGTGGGACAACATGTAACTTAACAATATTTGCAGTATAGGAGTGCCAGTAAAGAAAGAGAATGAACAAGTAATAGAGAATTTGTTTGAAAAATAATGGCAGAAAACTTCCCTAACCTGGTGAAGGAAAAAGTCACTCTAGTCCAGGATACCCAGAGTCCCAAACAAGGAGAACCCAAAGAGGCCCACACCCAGACACATCATAATTAAAATGCCAAAAATTCAAGACAAAGAGAGAATCTTAAAGGCAGCAAGAGAAAAACAATCTGTTAATTACAAAAGAGCTCCCATAAGGCTGTCAGCTGACTTCTCATCAGAAACTCTACAGGCCAGAAGGGAATGGCATGAAGTATTCAAGATAATGGAAAACAAGGATCTGAAAACAAGATTACTCTAACGAGCAAGGCTATCTTCAAAATAGGTGGTGAAATGAAGAGCTTCCCAGACATAAAAAAAGGTTAAAAGAGTTCAGCGCCACAAAACCAGCATTGTAAAAGATATTAATAGAACTGCTTTAAGAAGAAGAAGAAATATAGAGAGTAAGGCAGAGAGACATAAAGGAGGAAAACGCCGTTAAAAAGTACATATCAATAATAACCTTAATTGAAGATGGATTAAACACTCCAATCAAAAAAGATAGAGTAGCTGAATGAATAAGAAAATGTGACCCATGTATATGCTGTCTACAAAAGACCAACCTCAGAACAAAAGATTCACAGAGGCTGAAAGTGAAGGGATGGAGTAACATATTCCACACAAATGAAAAATTTTTAAAACACCCGGGTGACAGAAATTATTTCTGATGAAACAGACTTGAAAATAAAGACAATAACAAGAGACAAAGAAGCTCACTACATAATACTGAAGGGATCCCTCCAACTGGATCATATGACCCTTATAAACATATATGCACCCAATATAGCAGCTCCTAAATATATAAAAAAAAAATTGGTTTACTTTAACAGTGAGATTAACAGCAACACAAATATAGTAAGGGACTTTAACACCCCACTATTGTCATTGGATAGATTATCCAAACGAAATTCAACGAGGAAGCAGAGACCTTAAATGACACATTAGATCTAAATGATTTGATTGACATTTACAGAACATTTCATCTCAAAGCAGCAGAATATACATTCTTCTCAAGTGCACTTGGAACATTCTCAAAGACAGACCACATGATAGGACACAAAGGAAGTCTCTACAAGTTCAGGGAGATTGAAATAATATCGAGCATCTCAGATCACAAGAACATGAAAATAGAAATCAAGAATAACAAAAAAATTCCAAAATATTCTAACACATGGAGCCTAAATAGCATGCTATTAAATAATGAATGGGTTACTAATGAGGTCAAGGAAGAAATAAAAAAATTCCTGGAAAAAAACAAAAATGAACAGACAACAACCAAAAATCTATGGGACACAGCAAAAGCAGTCCTGAGAGGAAAGTTCACAGCAGTACAGGCATACCACAAGAAAAAAGAAAAAGCTCTACTAAACAATCTAACACAACATCTAAAATTATTAGAAAGAGAACAGCAAGAAAAGCTCTGAGGAAGTAAAAAGTAGGAAATAATAAAGATCAGAGCAGAAATTAATGTCATAGAAACTAAAAAATCGAGACAAATGATCAATGAAACCAAGAGCTGATTCTTTGAAAACATAAAGGATATTGTACACTTTTAGCCAGACTCACCAAGAAACAAAGGGAGAGGACCAAAAAAATAGAATCAGAAATGAAAGAACCGATATAACAACTGACCCAACAAAAATACAATAGATTATAAGAAAATACTATGAGCAACTATATGCCAACAAAATGGACAACCAGGATGAAATGCACAATTTCCTAGAAACATAATCTTCCAAGCTAAATTAGGAGTAATCAGAAAATTTGAAGAGGCCCATAAAAACAAATGAAATTGAAGAAGTAATCAAAAAACTCCCAACAAGTTAAAGTCCTGGACCAGATGGATTTACAGCCCAGTTTTACCAAACATTCAAAAGAGAATTAACATGTATTTTCCTCAAACTATTTCAGATAATTCAATAGGAGGGAAGATTCCCAAGCTCACTTCATGAGGCTAGCACTACCCTAACCCAAGCCCAGATAAAGACACTACAAAGAAAGAAAATTATAGGCCAATATCTCTGGTGAAAGCACATGCTAAAATCCTCACTAAAATATTAGCAAACCGGATCCAGCAATACATTAAACAGACCATACACCACAACAAAGTAGGACTTATTCTGGGATGCATGGCTGGTATAATATTCCCAAATCACTAAATGTGATACATCATATAATCAAAACGAATGACAAATCATATGATCATCTCAATAGATGCAGAAAAATCATTCAACAAAATCCAGCACCCATTTTTGATAAAAACTCTCAGCAATGTAGGAATAGAGGGAACATAGCTAAACATAATAAAGGCCATATATGACAAACCTACAGCCAGCATCATACTCAATGATCAAAAACTAAAAACATTTTCCCTAAGAACAAGAACAAGACAGGGATGTCTGCTTTCACCAATTTTATTCACCATATTACTGGAAGTCTTTGCCACAGTGATCAGAGAGGAAGAAATAATAAATGGTGTCCAAATTGGAAAGTAGGAAGTAAAACTGTCATTATTCACAGAAGGCATAATATTGTACAAGAAAAAACCCCTAAAGACTCCACCAAAGTACTATTGTATTTGATAAATGAATTTGGCAATGTATCTGGATACAAAATAAACATCTAAAAATCAACAGCATTTTTATAAACAAACAATGAACTCTCAGAAATAGAAACTAAAAATACAATATCATTAACCATTGCAACTAAAAGATAAGACACCTAGGAATAAACTTAACCAAGGATGTAAAAGAACTGTACTCAAAAAAATACAGGACACTGAAAAAACAAATAAAGATATAAAAAGTGGAAGAATATATCATGTCCATGGATTGGAAGAATTAATATTAAAATGTCTGTACTATACATTCAATGCAATTCTTGTTAAAATAACAACAGTATACTTCAAGCAATCTATAGATTCAATGCAATTCCTATTAAAATAACAACAGAATACTTCACAGAGCTAAAACAAATATCCCCCAAATTTGTATTGAGCCCAAAAAGTCCCTGATTAGCAGCAGACATCTTGAGAAAGAAGAACGGGGTTGGAGGGATGACTTTACCAGATACCAAACTATACTACAAAACCATTGTAATCAAAACAGCCTGGTATTGGTATAACAACAGAGCAATGGCTAGAACAGAAACCCAAGAAACTGACCCAAGCCATTATTCTCTATTAATATTTGACAAAGGAAGCAAGAGCATAGAATGGAGTAAAGACAGTCTCTTCAATAAATGGTGGTCGGAAAATTGGACAGGTAAATGCAAAAAACTGAAACTAGATCACCAACTTATTCCTTACACAAAAATAAACTCAAAATAAATAAAAGGCTTACATGTAAGTCATGAAACCATAAAAATTCTGGAAGAAGATATAAACAGTAAAGTCACAGAGATCTCACTTAGTGGAATTTTCACCAATATATCTTCTAGGGCAAGAGAAACAGGAAAAAATAAACAAATGGGACTACGTTATACTAAAAAGGTTCTGAACAGCAAAAAAAAATTATCCTCAAAATACAAAGGAAGTTCACGGTATGGGAGAACACCTTTGCGTAGGACACATCTGATAAGGGCTTAATTTGCAAAGTTTCTAAAGAACACATACAACTCAACAAGAGGAAGACAAACAATCAAATTAAAAAATGGGCATAGGACCTGAATAGACACTTCTCCAATGAGGAAATACAGATGACCAAGAGACATATGATAAAATGCTCAACGTCGCTAATCATCAGAGAGATGCAAATTAAAACCACAATGCGGTAACACATTACACTTGTCAAAATGGCTACCATCATCAAATCAACAAATGACACATGCTAAAGAGGATGTGGAGAAAGAAGAACCTTGATTAACTGCTGGTGGAAATGCAGACTGGTGCAGCCACTATGAAAACAGTGTGGAGGTTCCTCAAAAAATTAAAATGGAACTGCCCTTTGACCCAGTGATCCCAGTTCTAAGAATATATCCTAAGAGTTCTGAAACACTAATCAGAAAGAATATATATACCCCTATGTTCATAGCAGCACAATTTACAATAGCTAAGATCTGGAAACAGCCCAAGTTCTCATCAGTAGATGAGTGGCTAAAAATGCTGTAGGACATTTACACCATGGAATACTATGCAACTGTAAAGAAGAAGGACTTCTTAGCCTTTGATACAGTATGGATGAACCCAGGGAATATTATGCTAAATGAAATAAGCCAGTCAGAGAAAGACAAATATCACATGATCTCACTTATATGTAGAATCTAAAGAACATAATAACCTGATGGACAAAATTGACTTAGTGACATAGAAGCACGGATCTTACTGATGAATCTCAGAGGGTAGGTGGGAGTGGGTGGTTGGAGAGAGATTAACCAAAGAATTTACATGTATATATGTATGACCAACAGACAAAGACAATAGTGTGGTGAATGCCTGGGGTGTGAAGTGGGTGTGGGTTTGAAGGGGCCAGTGGAGAAAAAAGGACATATGAAATACTTTCAATAATAAAGGTAATTTAAAAAAAAAATTATATGACCACAAATTTTTAATCTGGACAAAATGGATAAATACCTAGAACAATCAATTTTCCAAAACTAAATCAGGTAGAATCAGTTATTATGAATAGAAAATGTAAACCTGGTAAAATTGAGTCGCTGATTAAAAACTCCCTGCAAACAAAAACCCTGAACCCGATGGCTTCACAGTTGTATTTTACTAGCCATTCAGAGAAGAACTAATACCTATGCTTCTCAAATTATTCCAATAATTTGAAAAAGAAGGAAGACTCCCAAGCTCTTTTTCGTGAGGCCAGCATTATCCTAATTCCAAAACCAGATAAAGACACTAAAAGAAAGAAAATTATAGGATAATATCAGTGATGAACATAGATGCTAAAATCCTCAACAAAATATTAGTGAACCAAATCCAGAAATACATTAAAAAGATCATGCACTTTGATCAAGTGTGATTTATTCTGGGGATGCAAGGTCAGTGCAACATCTGCAAATCAGTCAATGTAATTCACCACATAAAACATGAAAGATAAAAACTGCATGATGATATGATGCAGAAAAAGCATTTGATAAAATCCAGCACCAATTCATGATTTAAAAAAAGAACTGTCAGCAAAATGGAAATAGAGGGTACATATCTCAACATAATGAAGGCCATTTATGACAAACCCACAACCATCATACTCAATGGGAAAAATTACAAGAGTTCCCGTTAAGCCAGGGAACAAGATAGGGATGTCCTCCACCACTCTTATTCAATGTAGTATTGGAAGTCCTAGCCACAGCAATCAGACAAGAAGAAATAAAAGGCATCCAAATTGCAAAAGAGGAAGCAAAACTCTCATTTTTTTGCAGATGACAAGATAGTGTATGTATGTAGATAACCCTAAGGATTCCACCAAATAACTACTAGAACTGATAAATGAATTCAGTAAAGTATCAGGATACAAAATAAATATTCAGAAATCAGTTGTATTTTTATACACCAGTAATGGACTATCAGAAAGAGAAACTAAAACAAAACAAAAAACAAACAAACAAAAAAAATTATTCACAATGTCTTCAAATAGAATAAAATGCCTTGGAATAAATTTATCCAAGGATGTTAAATACCTGTGCTTGTAAAATTATAAGACACTGAAGAAAGAAATTGAAGAAAATCCAAATAAGTAGAAGCATATACCATGTTCATGGATAGGAAGACATATCATCACTAAAATGCCCATACCTCCCAAAGCTCTCTACATATCCAGTGCAATTTCTATCAAGAAACCAATGTCGTGTTTCACAGAGCTAGAACAAATAATCCAAAAATTTATAGGAAGCCACAAAAGACTGTGAATAGCAACAGTGATCTTGAGAAAGAAGTACAAAGTTGGAGGAACCACACTACTTAATATAAAACTATACAAGGCCATATTAATCAAAACAGAATGTTACCAGTATAAAACATACATATAGATCAATGAAACAAATAGAAATCCCAGAAATAATCACATGCCATTTTTATTTTTATTTATTTTTATTTTTATTTATTTTATTTATTTATTTATTTATTTATTTATTTATTTATTTATTTATTTATTCTCTCTCAAGGAGATTTTTTTTCCATTGCTTTTCAAAGAGAGTGGAAAGGGGAGAGAGAGAAGGGGGAGGGAAAGAGAGAGAGAGAAACATTGATGTGCAAGAAACATATCTACTGGTTGTCTCCCACATGCACTCTGACTAGAGCCAGTGGTTGAGCCTGCAACTGAAGTACCAGCCCTTAGCTGGAATCAAACCTGGTACCCTTTAGTTTACAGGCTGGTGCTTTAACCACTGAGCTAAACCAGATAGGACCCCACTCCTTTATATTCAATTAATATTTGACAAAGGAGGCAAAAACATAAAATGAACTAAAGACAGTACATCCAATAAACGGTGTTGGGAAAATTGGAAGGATACATGTAAAAAAATAAAACTAGGCCACCTTCTTACACTACATACAAGAATAAGTTCAAAATGGATTAAAGAATTTAATGTTAGACTCCAAACCATAGAAATTCTGGAGGAACACATAGGCAGTAAAATCTCAGACATTCCTTGCAGCAATATTTTTTATGATATGTCTCCTCAGGCAAGGGAAACAAAAGAAAAAATGAACAAATATGACCACATGAAACTGAAAAGTTTTTGCACAACAAAGGAAACCATCAACAAAATGAAAAGACAACCTACTGAATAAAAGGATATGTTCACCTATACATCTGATAAGGACTTAATATCCAAAATTTATAATGAACTTATAAACCTCAACACCAAAAAAACCAAACAATCCAATTTAAAAATGGGCAAAGAACATGAATAGACACTTCTCCAAAGAGAACATGCATATGGCCAATAGACATACTAAAAGATGCTCAACATCACTAATCATCGGAGAAATGCAAATTAAAACCATAATAAGGTATCACCTCACTCCTGTCAAAATGGCTATCATCAATAAATCAACAAACAAGTCTTGGTGAGGATGTGGACAAAAGGAAACCCTCATGAACTGTTGGTGGGAATGCAGATTGGTGCGGCCACTGTGGAAAGCAGTATGGAGTTACCTCAAAAATTATAAATGGAACTGCCTATGACCCAGTGATTCCACTTATAGTAATTTACACAGATATCCAAAATACTATTTTGAAAGGATATAAGCACTCCTGTGTTCACTGCAGCATTATTTACAATAGCCAAGATTTGAAAGCAGCCCAAGTGTCATGGACAAAACAGCTATGGTACATTTACACAATGGAATACTATTCAGATGTAAAAAAGTAGAAAAATTTACCCTTTGTAACAGCATGGTACCTGTGAACACTATGCTAAGTGAAAGAAGCCAGTCAGAGAAAGACAAGTACCATATGTTTTAACTCATATGTGGAATCTAATGAATAAACTGAGCTATCAAGCAAAATAGAGATAGACTCATAGATACAGAGCAGGCTGGCAGTTCTGAGGAAAAGGCTGTGGGGGTGGAGGGATTGAGCAAAAATGAAAAAAAGGAGAATGACTCATGGACATGGACAACAGTGTGGTGATTGCAGGGGGAAATGGGTGGGTGAAGGTGGAAGGAGGTTTGGGGGATAAATGGTGATGAAAAAAATAAAGAAATAAAAAGAAGTAAAATTAATTTCCTGCAATGCAATAAAAATAAAATAATTTAAAAAAAAAAACAAGATACTTTTTCCCCCACTTATTTTACAGTCCAACTCAGGTTAGTGGGGAACTCTGCTCCACACAGTCATTCAGGGATCCAGAATCATTAATCTTTTAGCTCTACACTCTTCTCAGTACTTGGAGTTCTTGGTGGGGAAAGTGAGGGATGATTGCATAGGGGAGGTTCTAAGAGTTAAGCTGCAAATTAGGGACATTCTTTCTTCTCGTATTCCCTTGACAAAACTTAGTCTTATGGCTGTACCAAAGAGTAAAGGAGGTTGGGAAATGCCCAGAAAATAATGAAAACATGAATATTCATGAGTACCAATAGTACCAATAATCTCTGACATTTATGTAAAAGTCCTTGGTAAATTGTGAGAAACTATACTTATTAAGGGACATAATATTGTTGTTTTTAAACTTGTAGCCTCTCTGAGTCCCTATCTCAATCTTCAGTGGGTTGGAGACAGACAAAACTGAACTCAAGTAAAATTTAATCTGGGATTTTTCTAGACCAGTGTTTCCCAAACTTCATTCATGATGAGAATCACCTGGTGGACTTGTTAAAATACAGATTCCTAAATCCCAACCAAGAACTGCTAAATCAGAATTCCCAGGGAAGATGTAGGTAAATCTGTATATTTAACTAGTGCTCTAAATAATTTTTATCACAAGGGATGTTTGAGAAACACTGTTCTAGACTAAGTAAGTCTAGAAGAATTCTGTCAACTGGCAGATACTGTGGCCTATCACAAGTTAACTCATTCATTCATCTACTCCCCAAATACCTACTTTGTATGAGACACTAAGCTAAGCTAAGTGAATCAGCAAGGGAGCAGAGAGCAATTTCTAAGTACATTCAAAAATAAAAAAGCATGCACACTCTACCCATTCACATCACTAGTACTGATATTCCACAAATCCAATTTTGTTTAGAAACAATTTTAGTGTGATAACCACTCATTATAGTTGCCTTCTTGGCTTTCAGTTCATCAAGGTAAATGGCTATATCTTATTCTCCCTGGCATATAGCAGCCTGATATTAAAGAGAATTCCTGACTTGGTTTTAGATTAGTTCTGTGGCCTTGCATGTCACCACTTCCTCTGAACCTCATTCTGTTTCTCTGGAAAATAGGGATAATTATACCTAGTTCACAGGAATTTTGGAAGATTAAATGAGTAGAAAAACTGAAAGGAACTCTGTCAACTGGCAGATACTTGCTCAAAATGAGAGTTGTTTCCCTCCATAATTTTGCTGGTGCCTTATAGTAACATGTTGTCTCATGGCCCCATTTACCGAGTTAAAGAACAAAACTTCCAAGGCTTTTAAGCACTGAGTCAAAAGAATAGGATGCATTCTCTACTTCATCCAGACTCCTAGATTTATCATTTATCCTATTCCCCTGGGATTCATTTTTGCCAGTTCCTGAAGAATGCATCTGGACCTTTGAATTTCATGATTTCTGACTCTTGAACCAAACACGACCTCTTTGAGGTTAGAAATCCATTTACTCTTGGCAAAGTCACAACATCTTGTTTCAAAGAAAAGGGGAGTTAAATTTTTCTAGCCCAAAATATCTTAGGGAGTTTTATAACAAAAGCTTATAAGACATTTTTGGAGCTGAGTACACTCTTACAACAGAGCCCTTAGATGATTTAAGTGTAAATGAATTAGAAGGGTCCAGATCAGATTTCCCTTGAAATATACAAAGTTTAGAAATGGAAGTAGCATAGGTTCAGCCAAGAGCACTCTCTGTTTGGGCGAAGCCCTCAAGGTTGCTAGAATCACACAGTATTTGCAGAGATTTCCCACAAAGACACAGAAGTGGATCTCAGAGACTGTGCCATTAGGCAGCAGAGGGCTTTAGGCACCGTCCTCAATCCTAGTACCTGTGCCCAGGCCACCCAAGGGCCAAGAGGGCTCCTGGCTAAGGGATGGCCAGCTTCCAGGAATGCTTCTATAAATGAGCATCTCTGTACACAGAGGAAAGTGAGAAATTGCACTCCCAGCTCAGAGCCCTTAGTATAATAAAAGAGGCAAGCAGGATACTCAGGATATTCCACTAAAAGAACAGACCATTGTGCCATGGAGGAGGTCCAGCACAAGCTAATGTTAACTGTAGGGGAAAATAAGTGGTTTAAAGAAATGGTAAGAGCATTGGAAGAGCGTCAAGAGACTTCCAGCTTTGGGTTCTTCCATTCTTTCACACTTCTCCAACTCCATTTATGCCTAATTGAAAACCAAGTCATGAGCATTGTTCAAAAGATTCCTTCACAAATTCAACCCCTCTTTGACACTCTACCACTGCCTGCAGTTACATATAATCATTTCTATCCTAGATCTCTTCATCAGTTTCCTACCTGGTCTCCCTGTCTTCCTTTATACTCTCTTCAGTCCATCTTTCACACTTAAGTCAGAGTAGTCCAAGAAAACAAATCTCATCACGCCATTATTCTGCTTAAAATTCTTCCATGGCTCCCCATTTCCTATAAGAAAACATCTAAACATCTTTCATGTGGTATGAATATAGTGACCTTTGTGTTTGACCCTATCTTTCCATTCTTAGGCAATTTAACTCAAGCTTTAGTTAAAACAGACATCTTAAAGTTTCCTTAAGTCCAATAATAGACCTTTAGGTCTCTATATCTTTATATTATCCATCTATCTATCATCTATATTAAACCCTTAATGGACAAGAGTATAAACAATAAAACAAACAAATTTCTTGTTTTTCAAATAATAAAAAGCTAACATTAGTTGAAGGATAATTATGTGCTAGATACCATTCTAAGTATTTCATATATATTAACTCATTTACTTTCCAACCAGTCCTGTGAAATATATTCTATTTATTATTATCCTCGGTTTATGTTGGAGGAAACTGAAACACAGAAAGGTTAAGTAGTTTGCCTTTGGATTCACAGCTAAGAAGTAGCAAAGGCAGTATATGGATGCAACTAGGCCCCAGAACTGCAGTTTCAGCACAAACATTATGCAACTGTCTTTCCTAACACATTCTTTAGCACCTTATGCCTTCACATATATCATCCTTATTTTGAAAACATCCACCTTCCTTTCTCTAAATCAAAAGCTCACACTTTTTCTTCAAGACTCAACCCAATGAACACCCCTCCCATGAAGCCTTTCCTGACTTAGTCTCTTTACTCTTTTTCTCAATCTTAAGGAATAAGACTCTGAAAGAGTAAGAGTCTCTGTAATTCCGTGTTACTTTGTTCATAATTTTGATAAATTACTTATTGGACTGTATAAGAGATCATTGTTTGTTTGCTTGAGTCTCCCACTAACCTATGCATTTCCTGAAATTAAGAACCATGTATTATTCATCATAGTATCCCCAGCACTAGCACAGATTGGGATATCAGTAAAGGTTGATTATTCTGCCATGTAATTTTTTGGTAACAATTATGTGTTGGTAAAACTGGCTTATGCACTGTATGACAAATAAGTCTGTCTCACTGGCCGTATCTGCTAAGTGCCAGAAGTATACTCAAGTTATTAGGGAATCAACCCCCATCTCTAAATGTCCTTTATGCAGTGTTAAAAACCCTTGTTAAGAACCACCAAGATAACCTCCTAGGAGCCAGGGAAGAGTCTTTCCTTCCTTTCTATCTTCCTGCCATCTTTACTCTTTCTTCTCCTAAAAAGTTGTTATGAAATTAATTTTTCAATTTGTAGTATCTTAGAATTTTTTAAAAAATATATAATGCCTACTTCATAATATTGTTGCAAGTACTAAATTAGATTCTTATGTAAAGGTTAACACATAGTAGGTGCCCAATAAATAAGAGGGGGTGAAATCAGGATGGAAAGTAAGATGTTAATTGATTGTGAACAATCTTGTGAACAGATTAGAACATTCCTGGAGATGAAAGAAATAGTGTGATAATGTTGCCTATAAATGGAATATCAAACCTAACTCATTATACATACTATACATACATCTATTTCCAATTCAGAGTTCACTGTAACCAAGTACACTGAACTTCAATGAGTAATTCTTTGGCCATTTTTATCCAAAAAATTTAAGATATTCATAAATTGATAAATATTTATATTTTGTTAACTCTCTCCATCTTCTTGAGGCTTCCAGACTGTGGCAATTTTTCTCCTGGTCTAGAAAAGGGGAGATACTCATTCTGTTCTAAATGTGGCATTAAATCATTCCCAGAGTTCCTAACAGAGAAGAGTCTTGGATTTGCTAATTCATTCATTCATTCAAACATGAGTCTCTACTATGCGCTACATGTAGTTTTAGGCATTGGAGATACAAAAGTGAAGAAAACAAACAATAATCTCTGCATTCAAGGATATGGCATTTTTGCAAAATGAACAATAAAACAAGAATTGGTTGTAGAATGCTGGGAGGGCAGGGATAAATTTTAAACAAATTAGTCAGGGAAAGCCTCACTGATTATGTGATTTGTGAGCAAAGACCATGTGACAGTTTAAAGTAAAAACACTACAAGAAGAAGGAACTGTGAGTGCCAGTGGCCAAAGGCAGAATAGCATGCCTGATGGATTTGAGGAACAAGAAGAAGATCAGTGAGACCAGAGCAAAGTGTTTGGCAGGAATAGTGGTAAGAAATTAGGTCAGTAGTCAGAGAGATAATAGGGCAATGGTTCAAGGTTGTGTGGGACTTTTCAAATCAAATGATGTTTCAATTATTGTTTCAATCATCAAATATGATTTATAAAATTCATGTGCAGAAATGTAGTTTATTGTCTATACTCATATTTATTCTTTTTGTTGTAATTATTTAAGACATGGCAAAGTATCCTTATTATATTATTATTATTTAAGATACTGGAAAGTAGAAAAACTTTCCTCTTCTATTTCAAAATTGACTTAGCTCTCCATGGCTTTTGTTCTCCTTTTTGTCCCCAGTGCTAATTTATTACCCTCTTGTCCCAACACAATTTATTGAAAAAAATAGTTTTTAATAACTCATTCATAAGTTGACTTAATCATTAATTTACATTTCCAAGATATAGTATGTAGTATTCTTATTTTTGTTTTGTTTTGTTTTTAGTGGCCATTTTCTTTTGCTTTTTGAAGAGTTACTTTGGAGAGTGTTTTCTTTTTTTAAAAAATATTATATTTTATTGTTGAGAGTATTACAGATGTTCCCCATCCCGCCCCCCATTTTACCCTCCTCCATTTAGCTCACCCCCCACCCAAGGCCTTCATTTGTCTGTTGTCTGTATCCATGGGCTATGCATATATGCATATAAGTTATTTGATTAATCTCTTCCTGCCCTCTCGCTCACCTTCTCTCTGAGATCTGTCAGTCTGTTCCATGCTTCCATGTGGGACTTTTATATTTTATTTCAATATTTTCTGAAATTTCTTATTTACTTTTATAATGGATCATCCATTCAAAAAACCTTGCTCACCTCTTTATTTATTTTATTCACTCATCAAATGGTCAGTTAAGAGTTTCAAATTTCTTTTATAAGTCTTTTCTCTAAAAAAATGAAACAAAAAAAAGCTGGATGAAAATATGTCATGTTATTAGTAGTACTTGCCTCTAGAGCATGTAGAGAAAAGGAAAGCCTTCTGCATACTGGTACAGCCAGTATGGAAAACATTTTGGATGCTCTTAAAAAAAAAAAAAATAGAACTACCACATGATCCAGATTCTGTGTATAAATTCAAAGGAAATAAAATCAGTATCTTGAAAAAATATCTGCATCTTTATGTTAATTGCAACATTATTCATAATAGCCAGGATATGGAATCACCCTGTCTGTTAATAGGTGATTGAAGAAAATGTGGTATATACATATAGAATGAAATATTCATCTGCCTTTCAAAAAAGAAAGAAATCCAGCCATTTACAACAACATGCATTAACTTGGAGGACATTATTTTAAGTGACTTAAGGCAGGCATAGAAAGATAGATACAGAATGTTCACACTTAAATGTGAAAATAAAACTTAGAAGTCATAGAAAATGAGAATAAAATGGTATTTGCTAGAAGTTCCTGGAGGGGCAAATGAAGAGATGTTAAAGGGTACGATGTTTCAGCTATGGAGTATGAAAAAATTCTCAAAATTTAATGCATAGCATGGTGACTATAGTTAATAGTAATGTACTATATACTTGAAATTTGCCAAACGATAACTATGTGAGATGATGGATATGCTAATTAGCTCGATTATGGCAATCATTTCACAATATATACATATAACACAACATCATGTTGTATACCACAAATACATGTAATTTTCACCTCAATAAAGCTGGAAAATATTTTTTAGTTTTTTATTATTTTTTTAAAATATATCTTTACTATTGATTTCAGACAGAAGAAAGGAGAGGGGGAGAGAGAGGTAGAAACATCAATGATGAGAGAGTCATTGATTGAGCCCACAATCTGGGCATGTGCCCTGACCGGGAATCAAACCTTGATCGCCTGGATCCCAGGTCGACGCTCAACCGCTGAGCCATGCCCAGCCAGGCTGGAAAATATTTTTTAATTAAAAAAATTAAAAACTGACAAACTTTAGACCAGATGGAATGCACCTCAAATCCAACCCTCACCACTCATTAGCTTGTGTGAACTTGAGTAAATCATTTTGAGTCTCACCTAAACATGGAGAATTTAAGAATAGTTATCTCATAGGGGTGTTATGAAGTTAAATTAGATAATATATGCAATGTGCTTAACATGATGCCTGGTGCATTGTGTTAAAATTCAGTAAGTGTTGTTATAAATGTTCAGTATTGTGTACTTTACAAAATTTTCATAATGAAAATTAATTTTTAATACTCAAGAAAAATATTTAACTTCTTAAAAATAAAATTTAAAATATATTGCTACATCACAGCCCTGAAGCAAAGCACAGTTGTTACCAAATCCTGGTTACAAATAAGTCTATGTGTTCATTAACATGGAGACTAATTGCAATAGCCTAGTTTTCCTCACCATTACATCTTCTCCCCCAACCTGACCTTGAGAACATTGGCCTTTTTCAAAAGGCTTGTTTGAAGTATGGTATTATTTACTTCCTCTGAGGAGAATCCAAAATGACAGCTGGCTGGAAGTTGAAGTGTTCCATGCTTTTCACATTTCTGAGATCAGACTTCTCAGTGTGGGTCACACCACTGAAGTAATTTATTTTAAAAGTGCAAAAATGAGGGGATCCAATCTGGCAGCAAAGTAGATGGAAGTTATACTCATCTCCTCCTAGGATGAAATCAAAATTACAACTAAACTATAGGAAAACCAACCTGAAAACCAACTGAAGATTAGCTGAACAGAAGTCTGAGAACCAAGGATTCACAGAAGGAGTCATGCAGAGACTGATATGAAGAGCAGAGATGCTAAAAGGGCCAGCCATGCTCACATGCAGCAGCTGAGAATCTGGAAGGATATCTCAGTTGCAAAGGTCTTTCCTTAAAAGGAAGGGGTCTCCACCCCACACAGAGCTCACCGTCCCAAGGTTCCAGTGCTAAGAGGAAGAGCTCACATAACATCTGGATGTGAAAATCAGTGAAGATTCCATCCACCAGGGTGAGATAGGAGTCTATTAAAAACTCAGGCACCCTCTTAAAGGGTCAGTGCACAAAACCCTATCCAGGACACCGTTCCAGCAAAGGGGTGGTAGCTCAAAGTGGAACATCTGTATGTCTTCACGGGGAAGTATGTATTCATGAATAAGGAAAATTAACATACTTAAACTGGCCAATTCACCTAAAGCAATATACAGATTTAACGCAATCTTCATCAAAACACCAATGACATCTTTGAAAGAAATGGAACAAAAAATTCAAATTTGTATAGAACCTCAAAAGACCCAAAGTAGTCAAACAAACCTGAAAAAAAAAAAAAAAAAAGGAAAAAAAAAAAGAATGAAGCTGGAGGTATCACACTCCCAGATTTCAAGTTATAATAAAAAGCTATATTTCTGGTTTAGCCACTCTGGAAAATATGGAGTTTCCTCAAAAAATTAAAAATGGAAATCCTGTTTGATCCAGTGATAACACTTCTGGGAGTATATCCAAAGAATACCAAAACAACAATAAGAAAGAATATATATACTCCCATGTTCACATCAGCGTTATTTACAATAGCCAAGATCTGGAAACAGCCCAAGTGCCCATCAGTACTGGAGAGTGGATAAAAAAAGCTGTGGTACATTTACCCAATGGAATACTACATGGCTATAAAAAAGAAAAAGATCTTACCCTTTGTGACAACATGGGCAGACCAAGAGATTATAATGCTAAGTGAAATAAACCAGTCAGAGAAAGACAAGTATCACATTATTTCACTCATATGTGGAATCTAACAAACAAAATAAACAGAAAAACAAAATACACCAGAGACATGGATACATGGAACAGACAGATCTCAGAGTGGAGAGGTGTGGGGAGGACTGGGAGAGATTAACCAAAAAAAAAAAAAAAAATATATATATATATATATATATATATATATATATATGCATATATGCATAGCCCATGGACACAGATAATAATGTGAAGGCTTGTGGGGAGGGAGGTGAGGCTGTGTGTAGGTAGGCAAAAGGGTTGGAAATGGGGGACATCTGTAACAGTGTCAACAATAAAAATAAAAATAGATTTGCAAATCCACTAATGATTCTTTCCACAGACTGGATTTGCTGCTAAAATACTGCATAACCAGCTTGGAAAAACAAAAGAAATATACCTGAGTGGACAAATTTCAAGTAAGGACCACAGAAGAAACATCATAGAATCTGATTGTGTGTGTGTAGAAAGAGAGGTGGTGTGTAGAAAGAGGGACTTCCCCTTGAAGCCAGTGTTGGGCTGAGAAGCTTGAGGGTTAGAGGCTGCAAAGCTCCCTCCCTTTGAGACAGTGGACTGTCATCCAAAAGCTGGGATTTCAAACCTAGAGCAAAGGAGAAGGGAAGGAGACCCCGTGCAAGGTGAGTGGAGGGAGCCAGGGGGACAGTGTGCATGTGAGGAGGGGACCAAAGCTTCCCAGTGAAACAGTGCACCTAATGACTGCAACTGGGACAGGAGACTTTCACTCCAGGTGCTGAATGCAAAAAAAGCTAGCCTGCAGTGTGTGGCTTCAGAATAAAAAGGGACCAGAGGGCTGCACTCAGCAGCAACCTAAAGGGACCCTTTGCTTTCCTGTCATGCATTGTGTAGAACCCCAGAAAGTATTTCAACTGTATGGTGCAGGGAAGGGGAAGAGAGCCCTCCCAACATTGGAGAAAGAACCAGAGCCACCAGTTGGGCAGATCTGGTCTCCAATCGCCAGAGCTGTTGGTGGGGTGAATCAGATATTTTTTACCCGCTCTGAGGGAAGCCAGGATAGCATGCAAGGAGCTGACACATCTTTACTGAGATCAGCTGTGCAGGGGACCTGCATGGGGCTATGTGACCCCCTCTTGCTTGGTTCTGAGGTCGGGGGGAACTGGGACCTCACAAGGCAGGTTCTCTGCCCGTTTGTTAGTTACTTTGTGCTTTTTTGAGCTTTTGATTGCTGAAATGGCACCCACCTTCCTGACCTGAACTGGGGAGACAGATCAACAAACCTGGGATTTGTGTCTGTATTGTGGAGAGTTTGAATGGAGTGCCTTTTGAGACCAGCCAATCACATCAAGGAAAGGAGGAACAGAGCATGTCTGCTTCTCCTGCAAGCTAACAGCACCCCCCACCAACAGGAAAGGGGCTTGTTCAGTTCACAAAAGCCCCAGATATCCCCCCTCAGGGCAAAGTCTTGAGTGGGAAGGGAGAACAGCAAACAGGATGACATTACAAAAGTAAGATTCTCAGGGACTATTGTTTGGAAACTGGAGGAAAAGCTTAAAACCCCATCTGGGAACTAAGCAGGCAAAGTGCTCACAGGAATATCTTTTGAATCAAATCCACTGAGCCCAGGCCACTGAAATTGCCCATACAGAAAAGGCAACAGAATGAATTCAATAGAAACCAGCAACAGGCCACAGTATGGAGAACTAGAATTGGAGGATTTGGTAGAGACTGAGGAAGTGGCTTTGAAACAGACACTAACTTCCACACAGTGAGTGCCTGACAATAAAAATTCCAAGGGGGGCAATATTCCAAGCTACGCTAGCCAGCCTGCACCCTAAAGACTCTTCAGAAGACTGGAGTAAGACCAGGAAAACACAAGTGGGAGGCAAAATAGCTAAGTTGAGGTGGTCCACAGAGAACCTCAGAACAGCCAACTACCCAAGGACACCAGAGCCAAATCTAAATAGCTTCTGACATTGTCTGACACACAAGTACCTCCCAGGAGACCTGAAATCAGCATACAAAACAGTGAGCTTCAGACAATATAAGCTGCCCAGAGGAAATTCACTTGATTGACTTATGATTTTTTTAGAAAAAAGAAAGAAAACATATTTTTAAATTTTTAAATTGTTTTTATTTTAATTAATTTTCTTAATTGTTTTGTTTTGTTTCGCTTGTTTTTTTGCTTTTTTTTTTGGTTTGTTTTATGTTCTATTATCAAGATTTTCTTGATATTCCTTGCTTTATTATTGGATTATCATTATAAACAATGAATTTATTGCTTTTCTCTATTGTTTCCCCCATATCTCTTATTGGACTCCATTCCTGCTCTTGCTTTACATCTCTCTCTTTTCTTTTTTTATTGGCATAAATTTATTTTTTTTCTGTTTTCTTTTTCTCCCCTTTTATTCTTTGTCTTCCTGTGTTTTTGTATGTTTGTTTGTTTGTGTTTGTCTCTTTATTTTATGTTTCTTTTTCAACCATTTTTCTATTCCTATTCTCTTAATTTTTTGCTTGCCCTTCTTTCTTTCAGAATCTTTTCTCTTCCTCTTTTAACTCTTAGTAACCTATCTATTTTTTACTCTTTATTTTAGTTTCTTCTTATTATTATTGATTGTTCATTACTATTAGCAATAATATCTTTTTCTCTCTCTCTTTTTTTATTTGATGTTTTAACATTCGTGTTCTCGATTTGCTCTCCCAATTCTACTTGGGATGTTTTCTTTGTGATTGTCAGGATATTTTGTAAGTTACTGTTTATTTCCTAGCAGTTTGGATGGGATTTGTCTTGCCATGCGAGCACCTGTACTACAGCTCACATGACGTGGTTTTGGTTGAACCTCACAAATAACCAACCTCAGAGAAGAGTCCTCACAAGAATGAGTCAAAAACAATTTAGACCCAATCAGAAGAGTAGTGCCAAAAGAATTCACAAAAGAGGCACCCACAAAAGAGACACTTTTAGAGCAAATAGCTCAGAATTATAAGGAAAACACACTTCTGGGCTCCACTGGACACATTACAAAATCTCAACTCAAAAGACTGGGAGACTGCAAATATATCTAATATACAGATACAAATACTAAGAGCCAACAAAATAAGAAGAAAAAGAAACAACCCCAAACTAAAGAAAAGGAAAAATTGCCAGAAAAAATTCCTTGATGAGATGAAATTAAGTAAGTTATCAGAAATAGAGTTCAGAGTAATAGTTATAAAAATGTTCAAGGAATTTAATGAGAACAATAAGACACTTAAAGGAAAGGTGGAGGAATTCAGTGAAAACATGAAAAAAAGAGCTAAATATCATGAATAAAAATCTGGCAGAAATGAAGTATACTATATATAATATCAAGTATATGCTGGAAGGAATTAAAAGCAGACTCAATAAAGCAGAGGATAGAATAAGTGACTGAGAAGATAAGGTAGAGAAAAAAACAATCAGAGCAGCAAAATGAAAATCACTTAAAACCATGAGGAGAATCTAAGGGAGCTTTAGGACAAAATGAGGAAAAATAACATTCACAACATAGGGGTGCCAGAGGGGGAGGAAAGAGAACAAGGGATAGAGAACTTGGTGGAGGAAATAATGAAAGAAAACTTCCTTATGATGGAGAGGGAGAAAGCTACACAAGTTCAGGAAGCACAGAGGGTTCAAAACAAGAGGGACCCAAAGAAACCCACTCCAAGACATATCATAATTAAAATGGTGCCCCGGCAGGCATGGCTCGGGTGTTGAACATCGACCAGGATCCAGGGGATCAGGGTTAGATTCCCGGTCAGGACACATGCCTGGGTTGCGGGCTAGCCAATCAGTGACTCTATCATCATTGATGTTTCTATCTCTCTGCCTCCCTCTCCTTTCCTCTCTCTGAGATTAATAAAGATACATTAAAAAAAAAAACACAAATAATTAAAATGGCAAATGTTAAGGACAAAATCAGAATATTAAGGGCTGCAAGAGAGAGACAAGCAGTGACCTACAAGGGAACCCCCTTAAAGCTGAGAGCAGATTTCTCAACAGAAAAACTTCAGGCCAGAAGGGAGTGGCATGAAGTTCTCAAAGTAATGAAAAGCAAGAACCTGCAACCAAGACTGCTTTATCTAGTAAGGCTATCATTTAAAATTGAAGGTGAAATAAAGAGCTTCCCTGACAAAGAAGGTCAAAGGAGTCCAGAACCACCAAACAGAATTGCAAGAAATGCTAAAAGGACTGTTTTAAGAAGACAAGGATGTCCACTTTCACCTCTCTTATTCAACATAGTATTAGAAATCCTTGCCAAAGTCCTCAGACAGAAAGAAAACATAAAAGGTATCCAAATTGGAAAGGAAGAAGTAAAACTGTCATTATTTGCAGATGACATGATATTGTACATAGAAAAGCCTACAGACTCCATCAAAGAACTACTAGATTTGAGAAATGAATTCAGCAAGGTAGCTGGATACAAAATTAACATGCGAAAATCAAAGGTATTTTATACATCAACAATGAACTGTCAGAAAGAGAAACTAAAAAATCAATACCATTAATCATTGCAACTAAAAAAGTAAGATAACTTGAAAAATACTTAACTAAGGATATACGAGACAAGACCTGGACTCAGAAAACTACAGAACACTCAAAAAAGAAATATAGGAAGATATAAACAAGTGGAAGAATATAATATGTTCATGGATTGGAAGAATAATTATCATTAAAATGTCCATACTACCCAAAGCAATGTTTAGATTCAATGCAATTCTTATTAAAATACCAACAGAAGATTTAACAGAGCAAGAACAAATATTCCAAAAATTTATATGGAACAAAAAAGAGCCCGAATAGCTGCAGAAATCCTGAGAAAGAAGTACAGAGTTGGAAGGATCCCTTTACCGAATATCAAACTACACTACAAAGCCATTGGAATCAAAACAGCCTGGTATTGGTACAACAGATGTATAGTTCAATGGAACAGAACAGAGAGCCCAGAAAGTGACCCAAGCCATTATGGTTTGTTCATATTTCACAAAGGAGGCAAGAGCATACAATGGAGTAAAAACAGTCTCTTCATTAAATGGTGTTGGGAAAATTGGACAGGTACTTGAAAAAAATAAAACTAGATCACCAAATTATTTCATATGCAAGAATAAGTTCATAATGCATAAAAGACTCAAATGTAAGTCACGAAACCATAAAAATACTGGAAAAAAACATTGGCAGTAAAGTCACAGACGCTTCACATAGTGGAATTTGCACTGATGCATCTCCTAGGGCAAGAGAAAGAAAAGAAAAATTAAACAAATGGGACTACACCAAACCAAAAAGCTTAGGCACAGCAAAAGAAAACAGCCTCAGAAAACAAAGAACCCCACAGTATGGGAGAACATATTTGCCAAAGATGTATCTGATGAGTGACTAATTTTCAAAGTTTACAAAGAACTCATACTACTCAACAAGAGGAAGACAAACAATCCAATTAAGCAATAGGCAAAGGACCTGAATAGACATTTCTCCAAAGAGAACATAGACATTTCTCAAAAGAGGACATACAGATGGCCAAGAGACATATGAAAAAATGTTCAAGGTCACGAATCATCAGAGAGATGCAAATTAAAACCACAATGAGGCATCACTTCACACCTGTCAAAATGGCTTCCATCAACAAATCAACAGTGCTGGCGAGAATGTGGAGAAAGTGGAACCCTGGTACACTTCTGGTGGGACCACAGGCTGGTACAGCCAGTATAGAAAACAATATGGAGGTTCCTCAAAAAATTTAAAATGGAACTGCCTTTAGACCCAGTGATCCACTTCTAGGAATATTTCCTAAAAATCCTGAAACACTAATCAGAATGCATATATGCACCCCTATGTTTATAGCAGTGCAATTTACAATAGCTAAGATCTGGAAACAGCTCAAATTCCCATCAATGGATGAGTGGCTTAAAAAGCTGTGGGACATTTACACCATGGAATACTATGCAGCTGTAAAGAAGAAGGATTTTGTATCCTTTGGGACAGTATGGATGGACCTGGAGAATATTATGCTAAGCTAAATAAGCCAAGCAGAGAAAAACAGCCAGCATATGATCTCATTTATATTTGGAATCTAAAGATTCACATTCACAATTTTGATGATCAAAATAGATTTAGTGACATGGAATCATAGATCAGACTGACGAATCTCAGGTGGAAGATAGGGGTTGGAGAGGTGGGGACAGATTCACCAATGAACATATATGCATATATGCATAACCCATGGAAACAGACAATAGTGTGATGAAGGCCTGGGAAGAGGAGTGTGTAGGGTGAAAGGGGTCAATGGGGAAAAAAGGAATATCTGTAATATTTTGAACAATATAAAAATTAAGAAATTTAAAAAATGAAAAAGAAAACTTTCTCATTGTCAAAACATTATGGTCGTGGCAGAAAAACAGACACAGACTAATGGAATGAGATTGAGAGCCCAGAAATAATCCCACAAGCATATGGGCAACTAATTTTCAAAAAATGAGCCAGAAAAATGCAATGAAAGAATGAAAACCTCTTCAATAAATGGTGCTTGGAAAATTGGAAAGCTGCATGTGAAAGAATGAAACTAGACTGCTGTCTGACACCATACACAAAAATCAACTCAAAACTGACTCAATACTTGAGTACAAGACCAAAAACAATAAAATACATGGAAGAAAACATAAATACTAAACTTATGGACCTGGATCCTAGGGAAGTTTTTGTGAACTTGACTCAAAAGGCAAGGGAAGTAAAAGCAAAAACAAAAATGAGATTGCATTGCCTTTTCTGGATGGCTCAGTTGGTTTGGGTGTAGTCTTGTACACCAAATAGGTTGTGGGTTTGCAGGTTTGATTCCTGGTCAAGGCACATAAGTTGAATGTTCAAATTCCAGTTTGAGTGTGTACAGGTGGCAACCAATTGATGTTTTGATGTTTCTCTCTCTCTCTCTCTCTCTCTCTCTCTCTCTCTCTCTCTCTCTCTCTCTCTCTCTCTCATTCTGACTCTCTCTAAAAATCAATAAAAACATATTCTCAGGTGAAAATTTGAAAAAAAAGAAAAATGGGATTATATTGAACTAAAAACATTGTACAAGCAAAAGAAACCATCAATGAAACAAAAAGTCAACCAACCAAATGAAGGAAGATATTTACAAATGATATCTCCAATAGAGGCCTAATATCCAAAATATATAATGAACTCATACAACTCTACAATAATGAAACAAATAATCCAATTAAAATGTGCAGTGGATCTGAACAGACACTTTTCTCTGATTCTTTTTTGTGGGTCTGGTAAGAAGGGGTGCCTAAGCAATTTATCCAGGAGCAGCTGGGAGTCTACAAGGTTTGGGGGTTTTGCCAGGGGTTGTAAGCTGGTAAAAAAGTTGGTGGAAACCCACAGAGATTGATTAATTCCTTATGAAGATCTGCCTTCAGGATAAGTTTGTTTCTGAAACCAGAAAAAGATGAACATAATAAACAGGTTTGGGAGCCTAGTTACTAGAGTTCAAATCCCATTTCTTCCATTTACTAGCTCTGAAACTATGGACAACTAGTTCCCCTCTTGGTCCTTTAGTTTCCTAAAGTTAGAAATGGATGTTGTAAGAATACATATCTCACAGGGCTGCTTTAAGTATGAAATAAATTCTAAAGATTTTAGAAGATGGCCTACTTCACAGTAAGTGCATAAAAAGTGTTAGTAATATTTATTTTTGTGATTGTTGTTGGTATTATTATCTTAAATTGCTCAAATAACAAGGCTCAGCAATGAATATAAAGTTAGCTGGCATTCAGGATAGAAGACTAATAAGGCGGACCATGGCCTGGGTTAACATAAGAATACAACATGTCCCTTTGGATGAAAGCAACATATTTATCCTTTTCTAAGGAATAAAAAGTAGTTGTTTTTTGTTTTTTATTTACTTTTATTGTTGAGAATATTACAGATTTCCCTCATATTCTCCCCAGGCCTTCATCCCACTATTGTCTCTGTCCATGGGCTATGCATATATGCATATAAGTTCTTTGATTAATATCTTCACCCCCTTTCCATCTGAGATCTGTCATACTGTTCCATGCTTCCATGTCTCTGGACCTATTTTGTTCATCAGTTTATTTTGTTCATTGGATTCCACATATGAGTGAGATCATGTGATATTAGTCTTTCTCTGACTTTCTTATTTTGCTTATCATAATAGTATTGAGGTCCATCCATGCTATCCCAAAAGGTAAGAGACTCTTCTTTTTCACAGCTGCATAGAATTCCATTGTGTAAATGTACCACAACTTTTTTATCCACTCATCAACTGATGGACACTTGGGCTGTTTCATAACACTGTTATGGAAATAGGGGTGCATATATTCTTTTTGATTGGTGTTTCGGTATTTGTAGGATATATTCCCAGAAGTGGGAAATGCTGGGTGACATGGCAGCTCCATTTTTATTATTTTTGTGGAAACTCCATATTGTTTTCCACAGTGGCTGTACCAGTCTGCATGCCCACCAAAAGTGTACTAGGGTTCTCTTTTCTCCACATCATTGCCAGCACTTTTGGTTGATTTATTGAGGCAGCCATTCTGGTAGTTGTGAGGTGATACCTCATAATGGTTTTAATTTGCATTACTCTAATGATTACTGACATTGAGTATTTTTTCATATGTCTATTGGCCATCTGGAAGCCCTCTTCAAAGAAGTGTCTATTCAGGTCCTTTACCCATTTTTTAATTGGATTCCTTGTCTTCCTGGTGTTGAGTTGTAAAAGTTCTTTATATATTTTGGAAATTAACCCCTTATCAGATGTATCATTGGTGAATATTTTCTCCCATAGGTTGGGCACCCTTTGCATTTTGAGAATGGTTTCTTTTGATGTGTAGAAGCTTTTAAGTTTTATGTCCTGCTGTTTATTTTTTACTTTGTTTCTCTTGCCCTAAGAGATGTATCATTGAAAATTCTGCTTCATGAGATCTCTGAGATTTTACTGCCTATATTTTCTTAAGGAATTTTTATGGTTTTGCTACTTACATTTAAGTCTTTTATCCATTTTGAGTTTATTCTTGTGTATGGTGTAAGTCAGTGGTCTAGTTTCATTTTCTTGCAGCCTTCTGTCCAAATTTTTCAACACCATGTATTGAAGAGACTGTCTTTACTTCGTTGTATGTTTTTGCTTCCTTTGTCAAATTTTAATTGAGCATAATAGCTTAGGTCAATTTCTGAGGGCTCTGTTCTGTTCCAATGATCTATATGCCTGTTCTTGTGCCAGTACCAGGCTGTTTTTTTACAATGGCTTTGTAGTATAACTTGATATCCGGTATTGTGATACTTCTTACTGTTCTTCTTTCTCAATATTGCAGTGGCTATTTGGGGTCTTTTTGGTCCCATATACATTTTTGGAAATTTTTTTCTAGATCTGTGCAATATGCCAATGATATTTTAATAAGAATGATTGTGAATCTATAGATTGCTTTGCGTACTGTGAAGATGGCATATGCTTCTACTTGTTTGTATCTTTCCCTATTTTTTCAATGTCCTATAGTGTTTTGAGTACAGGTCTTTTACTTTCCTGGTTAAGTTTATTCCTAGGTATCTTATTTTTGTTCTAGTGATAAATGGGATTGCTTTTGTAGTGTTCCTTTCTGATAGTTCATTATTGGTGTATAAAAATGCCAATGACTTTCAGATGTAAATTTTGTCAAATTTGTTTATTAAATCTAGTATTTTGATGGAGTATTTAGGGTTTTCTATGTACAATATCATGTCATCTGTGTATAATGACAGTTTTACTCTTCCTTTCCAAATTAGATGACTTTTAGTTTTTCTTCTTGTCTCATCAGTGCTTCTATGATTTTCAGTACTATGTTAAATCAGAGTGATGAAAATGGACAACCTTGTCTTGTTCCTGTTTTTAAGGGAAACACTTTTCTTTTTTGCCAATTGAGTGTGATTTTTGTTTTTGATATATGGCTTTTATTATGTTGAGGTACAATCTCTCTATTCACACTCTGATGAGAGTTTTTATAAAAATGGGTGCTGGATTTTGTCAAATGCTCTTTTCTGCATCTATTGATATGATAGTGATTTTTATCCTTCATTTTGTTTATGTGATGTATCACATTTGTTGATTTGCGATTACATCAGACTTGCATCCCCAGAATAAATCCCTGTTTGTCATGATGTATGATCATTTTATGTATTGATGGATACAATTTGCTAATATTTTGTTGAGGATTTTCACATCTATGTTCATCAGGAATATTTGACTGTAATTTTTTGTCTTTGTTATTTCTTTATCTTGTTTTGGGTTTAAGATAATGCTGGTCTTTCCTCCTCTTGAATTTTTTGGAAAATATAATCTTTTATGTAATAAAAACTTCTTTCTTCTCACAATGAAGAGCTCATATACCTCAGCTTTCATTCTAGTTTTGTGATACAAGGCAGAGAAATAAGTTATGGGCCTAGATACCTATGTGAAATGTTGGCCCTACAGAGTGAAGACACAGGGTTTGATTTCGTGGTGACAGCTAGAAGATTTTCTTCAAGGCTGAGTGTTGATCAACATTTTTCTGTACCAGTCTAGTGTCAAACTCAGTCTGGTAGGAGTGTTTGTGTAAAGAAATTGAACAAGCATCACCATCAGCTTCTCATACATTCACAGTCTCAAGACTAGAAGGTATGATATAGCTAATGTGCAGTGGGTGTTAAGCCTGGTTGAACATCAGAATCATCTGAGAAACTTATTTAAAATATACATTTCTGAGGCTCAATTCAGGGCTACTGAATATGAATTTGTAGTTTAGGGAACAGAGGGAAGAAAGACATTATGGTTAACTTTATATGTCATCTTTGTCTGAGCTAAGGTATCTAGCTAGACATTTGGTCATTTTTATTGCGGATGTTTCTGTAAGCATGTTTCCAGGTAAAATTTAAATTGGTGAACTTTGAATAATGCAGATTACTCTCCATAATGTAGGTGGGCCATATCCAATCAGCTGAAGGCCTGAGTAGAACACAAGGCTGACCTCCCACAAACAAGAGGTAATTTTCTAACAGACTGCTTTCATACTCAAACTGAAATTGTTTCCTAAGTCCCTAGCCTGTGTATCTCCTACATAAGATTTCAGATTCATCAAGCTTCCACATCATGTGAGCCAATTTCTTAAAACCAATCTTTCTCTATATGCACACATATCCTACTGGTTCTTTTTCTCTGAAGAACTTTGACTAATATAGTGGTAGATAAAAACCAGTGTTTGGAACAAGCTTTCCAGAAGATTCTGAAGAGTAACCCTCTTTAGAAACTAATGACCTAGTTCAAAAGTTTTTTCTTCCTGATACTGATAGCCTTTCTAAACAACCCTCTGTAGTTACTGTCCCAATCATGACTGCACATTTCTAGAGACAGAAAGATAATCATCTTCAGGTGTCAGAGGCAGCACAATTTATATTTGCATATGTCTAATTCTTATAGTTATTTGTTGCCATGAACCAAACTACTCTCCAAAACTTAGTAGCTTTAAAACACAGCCATTTTTACACTATATCATTTTTGTTAGTCAGAAAATTAGGCAAGATCCAAATAAATGTTTATTCTGCCCCACTTGGTGTTGACTGAAGTGACTTGGTAGTATTCAGCTGTGAAATGGGCTGGGCTGGACGATTCAAGGTGGCTTCAATCATATGTTTGGCTTATCTGGGAATGATAGAAAGTTAGGTTCAGTTGGAACTGCAAACTAAAGGACCTATATGTGGCTTTTTCAGCATAGTGTTAACAGGCTACTCAGACTTCTTACGTGATAACAGAGTTTCTAGAGAGTGTTCAAGGCACAAGAATTAGAAAGGGTCCCTAGATAATATTAGAGAGTATTCAAAAGCTAGGAAATGAAAGCTACTAGTCTATTAGGTCCTAGGCCCTGAAACTAGCAAATGATCATTTTCACCATGTTTTATTGGTCAAAGCAGTCCTAGGGCCTACCTAGACTTAAGGAGAATATACAACGAATCCATCTCTCAGTGGAAAAAGTATCAAAGAATTTGCCATGCTGACTTGGTAAATTATTTCTTATAATGAGCTAAAATCTGTCTCCCTGAGCTTTCAAGGGACAGTAGTTAACCTCCATTCACACCAACTGCAGGAAAAGTACTCATCTGTACCCTGGGAAATAAGTTCTCCTGAAAACATCATGTTATTCAAGATACAACACCTGTCCCTTAATGACCAGCTGACGGACTCTGATCATTTCCTCCAAGATATCCCTCAAAACTGTTCTATACAGTGCTGCTTCTATTTAAGACTTATAACAGGGACCTTGCGTAAATATGTTGTTAGGACTAATGTTATGAATTTTCGGCATAGTGGCTAGTTTTTCTGGAAAAGCTTTAAAAGTATAACTTTCCAATGTATTTTGAAACATTTTATACAGACCAAAGGCTCTTCATCTCAGTTCAGTGCTTCAGGAATCTTCCCTTAACACTTGCAAGTCTGGTTAGGTTAACAATCACCAAATAGCCTAAATCTAGACCCATTTCCAGCATTGCCTTCCCTTAAGCAAAGTATAAAAGCAGTGGATTAATTGTTACATTCAGGATCAAGCTCTATTACCTTGTTTCCTTTTCCTACCAAAAATTATAGTCCTGTCATTGGTCTTAATGATCTGTGTTTCCAGAAGTCCACTGAAATGCCCATAGACTGCTAAACTCAACTAGATGATATTTTCTTCTGATTTCCAAGATGTAAGTAAAGTTCTGTTGTTAAAAAGGGTCATGAGAACAAACAAGAAAACAAGAAAAACTTTTTTATTAAAGTTGTCGATGATTCAGTTTTCCCTAGTACTGAGAAAAACATACCAAAGTCTCATCAATCCTATTCCCTCCTCCTTCCGGCCTTACCCCTGTGATCCCCAAGTTAGTCGGGTCTACACTAAGGAAAATACTAACAGAGATTCTCCAAGTCACTTGAAAACTAGTTAAAAGTTCCCACCAAGTAGAACAAATTTAAATTCCAGGTACACAACTCAAAATTTGAATGACATTTATTTGGTGTTATTCTTTGTACTAATATCATGCCCCACCACATCCCTCAAAGCTTCACCAGCTGTGTAAGCAAGTACTTTTTGATTACCATAATATATAAGCAAAAAAAAGGAGCCAAATATAAACAACATGAGGATAAGGGGTAGAAGGAGAAAAGTACAAGAAAATGTTGTTACTAAAGAGACATACCCAGAATTCCAATGACATTTGGGGATAGATATGTAGAACAGGTTTTGTATGAGCAAATTTTTGGTCAACATCAACATCAGCTGGTAGGCCACAGAGCATAAAGGTTAAAAATATTGCTTATAAATGGTGCAGATCTAAGTTTGAATCCCACCACTAATACTTACCTATAGTGTAATTTGGGGGAACAATATTGTACACCTGAATCTAGATTACTTCAACTTTAAAATGGTTATAATACCTCATAGTGCAGTTGTAGGAATTCAATTAAATATAGCCATTCATTGAACAAGATGGTTGTGGTTCAAGTTCCTATTCAGAGTGAGGAAAAGTAGACAAAAAAGAAAATATAAAAATAAACAATATAATACCAGGTAATGATAAATGTTAAAAAGAAAAATTATGTAATATATGTGGAACAACTGACACACTGTCTGACATGAGTAAGAATTCAGTGAAAAGTATATACCACCTCATTAAACCTCCCTCAAGTTAGAAACACATTTCCATTTTATCAATAGAAAAACTGAGTTCAGTGAGTTAAATAACTTGCTTAAGAACACACAGTTTTTAAGTCCAAGCATCCAAATCTAAACTTGGTTACACATACAAAGGCCCATTTTATTTCCACTCTGCCACTGCCAATTTTGGATTCTGGATCATAAAACTATATAAAGTTAAATTTCAAAGGACTTTGAGAATTATCTAGTAAATAGTTTGAATTGTTGGCTGTTTATTTTTGTTTTCAAGAAGTAGAACCCAATTTGTAAAATATACGAAAACGCATTGCTGCTTTGTTTTAAGTGAGACAAGGGAGTGCTCAGAAGCCTGACTTTTCAGAACCCTCACACGCTCTGAGACACCTTCCATGAAAGTTCATTGTCCTAAGACTAGTCTACCTCCCCTGATCCAGTCTCAAATGTTTTAGAGAAGTAGGAACAGAGGACTAAAATTGTGAAGGTATCCACTCACAGTTATACAAAGAGTTAGTCTAGAATTCCCATTAAAGTGCAATGTCCAATAGATCATCAAAAGAAAAGAATTCATACCACAAATTGATGCAGTCAGTCTCAAAATTGTATTAAATAGTCAGTATGTGGTAAAAAAAAAAAAAAAAAAGCTAAATTGAAACAGAGCTACTGTTAGCAACTGTCAAATTATACCCAGATGTGGTATGGTTTTGTGGGTCCTGTACACAAGGAGGAGCTCTATCCCAATAATCAAATAGGCCCTCTAATATGAGTATTCAAGAAGTACTCATACCCAGTGTTCAGTCAAATCATAACCTACTTTTCCTGTAGAGCTGGTTGTTCTGAAAATAAACAGATGTGAAAATACTTTAAAAATTGTAAAGTGCTGTGCAAATGTAAGTTCTTGGAATATTATTACTATTATCATTATTCTAAATTATGGCTTCAATCTTCCAGAACTGTTATCTTGACAGAACTCTTAAGAGTTTCATTAACTCCACTCGCTGTCTCTTGGGCTCCAAAGACTTCCTAAACAGCTACAGATCTATATCTGATAGTCATTGTCAGTGTCCTCAGTCAAAGATTCACTCTGTAACCAACAAATGAATTTAATGAACTCATCTTAGTTGTGATGAGCATAAAAATTCTCCCTACCTCATCTGAGTTAAGTCAGATAAGCCACATTATTAAGCACTCAGTTTTCAGAACAAAGTTTTTAAGTAAGATTAAATAGTGAAAAAATGTCTGAAAAGGCTTGGATAATGAGCCCAAAGCCATGTTCAGATAGAATGCAATCCTTATCAAAATTTCAATGACATTTTTTAGGGAAATAGAACAAAGTATTTTAAAATCTACATGGAACCACAAAAGACCCAAAATACCCAAAGCAATCATGGGAAAGAACAAAGTTGGAAACATCTTGCTTTTATATTTCAAACTATATTACAAAGCTTCAGTAAACAAAATGACATAAAAATGATACAGAGATCAATGGAAGATAATAGAGAACCCAGAAATATACCCATGGACATATGATCAATTAATTTATAACAAAACAGCAAATAATATACAATGAGGAAAGAACAACCCCTTGAATAATTAGGGTTACAATAACTGGACAACCACATGCAAAAGAATAAAACTACAACACTCTTACACTATACACAAAAAATTAATTAAAGGATTGAATCCTTTAATCCATCAAGTTAAATGGATTAAACGATTCAATGTAAGACCTGAAAAAATAATATTTTCATAAGAACACATAGGTGATAAGTTCCTTGAAATCAATCAGGGCACAGATGTTTTGGATATGACACCACAAGCAAAACTAAACAAATGAAACTAAATAAAACAAAAATTATTTTGCACAACAAGGAAATCATCAACAACATATAAAGGCAATGTAAGGAATGGGAGAATTATTTGCAACTTATATATTGAATAAGTGGTTAATGTCTAAAATATACTTAAAAGTCGATGCAACTCAGTGACAAAAATATTAAAAAACATTATTTAAAAATGGGCAATGGAGAGTGCTCTGAGTATTTGCCTGCTCTGCTTCTGAACACAGGCCTTGGAAAAGCAGACTTTGGTGTGCATTGTGGTCTTGTCTAAACTCACCCAGCCCCAGCAAAAGAGACCTCAAGATGTGGGTTGCTGATTTTTGAAAACAGAGTATTCAAGGCTAGTCACAAACAACATCTGATATTGGTCTGCACCAGAAACCCTCCAAAAATACTGAGAGTGTTAACAGACCTTCCTAATACATAGAAACAAACCCAAACAGGTAGCCAAAATGGGGAGACAAAAAACAAGCCCCAAATGAAAGAACAAGAGAATTCTCCAGGTGAAGAGCTAAGTGAAAAAGAAATAAGCAATCTATAAGATATAGAGTTCATAATACTGATTGAAAGGATGCTCAACAGCATGAGAAAATATAGAGATAATATAAAAAATGACCAGAGAGAAATGAAGAATGACATAGAAGAAATAAAAAATACATTGGAAGGAATAAACAACAAATAAGAGAAAGCTGAGGATCAAATCAGCAAATTAGAAGACAAGGTAGAAAAAAATCACTCAATCAGAGATCCAAAAAGGAAAAACAGTTAAAAAACAGGAGGACAGTCTAAGGGAGTTATGGCACAACATGAAATATAACAATATTCACATTATAGCAGTTACAGAGGAGGTAGAAAGTAAGCAAGGGTGAGAGAACTTGTTTGAAGAAATAATGGCAGAAAACTTCCCTAATCTTGTGAAGAAAAAAGTCACATTAAGTTCAGGAGGCACAGAGAGTCCAAAGCAAGAAAAATCCGAAGAGACTCACACCCAGACATATCATAATTAAAATACCAAAAATTCAAGACAAAGAAAATATTAAAGGCAGCAAGAGAAAAGCAATCTGTTACCTACAAAAGAGCTCCCATAAGGCTGTCAGCAGACTTCTCATCAGAAATTCTACAAGCAGGAAGAGATAGTATAATGTATTCAATGTAATGCAAAACAAGTATCTGAAACCAAGGGTATCCAGCAAGGCTATCATTCAAAATAGATGGTGGAATAAAGGGCTCTCTAGACAAAAAAAAAAAAAAAAAAAAAAAAAAAAAAAAAAAGGCTAAAGTGTTTATCACCTCAAAAGTAGCAATGCAGGAAATATTAAAGGGACTGCTATAATTAAAAGTAGAAATAACAAGAGAGAAACATAGACATAAAGAATTAACATGGTAATATATAAGTAACCTTAAAAATAAATGGATTACATGTTTCAATAAAAAGACATAAGGAGGCTGAGTGGATAAGTAAACATAACCAAAATATGTGCTGTCTACAAGAGACCCACCTCCGAACAAAAGACTCACACAGAATGGTAGTGAAGGAATAAAAAAATAGTTTTCCATTCAAATGGAAAAAAAAAAAAAAAAAAAGCTGGGGTAACAATACTCGTATCTGACAAAATAGACTTGAAAATGAAGACCATAACAAGAGATAAGAATGGTCACTACATAATACTAAAGGGATCGATCCAGCAAGAGGATATAACTCTTATAAACATATATGCACCCAATATAAGAGTACTTAAATTTATAAAAAAATAAACTTCTGGAGGACTTTAAGGGAGAGATAGACAGCAATACAGTCATACTAGTGGACTTTAACACTCCATTGACTTCACTGAATAGGTCTTCCAGACAAAAATCAACAAGGAAACCATGACCCTAAATGACACACTAGATCAGATGGATTTAATTGATATTTTAAAAACATTCCAACCCCAAAATGCAAAATATACATTCTTAAGTGTACATGGGACATTCTCAAAGATAAACCACATATTAGGACAAAAAATAAGTCTCTTCAACTTCAAGATCATTGAAATCATATAAAAGATCTTTGACCATGATGACATGAAATTAGAAATCAATTAAAATAAAAACTCTAAAAGACATTCAAACAGATGGAAGCTAATAGCATGTTTTTAAACAACGAATGGGTTAACAAAGAGATCAAGAAAGAAATCAAAAAGTTCCTGTAAATAAATGAAAATGAACACACAACGACCCCAAATCTATGGGACACAATGAAAGTAGTCCTAAGAGGGAAGTTCATGTTACTACAGACCTACCACACACAAAAAAACAAGAAAAACTTCTAATAAACTCTCTAACCGTACAACTTAGACTTAGAAAAAGAACAAGAAAAGGCCACAGTAAGTAGAAGGAAGGAAATAATAAAGCTCTGAGCAAAAATAAATAGCATAGAGATTGAAAAAACAATACAATACTAAAGTTTCATGAATCCAAGAACTGATTTTTTGAAAAGATAAACATGACTGATGAACATTTAACCAGATTCATCAAGGAAGAAAGAGAGAGGACCCAAATAAACAAAATGAGAAATGAAAGAAGTGAGGTAACAACTGACCAAACAGAAATACAAACGACTGTAAGAAAATACTTTGAACAACTGTACTCCACTGAGCTTGACAAATTGGGTGAAATGGATAAATTCCTACAAAAATACAGCCTTCCAAAACACAATCGGGAAGAGGATGAAAACATGAATAGGTCAATAACTACTGACGAAGTTGAAGCAGTAATCAAAAAACTCCCAGCACACAATAGCCCTAGTTAAGATGTCTTTACAGGAGAGTTTTACCAAACATTCAAAGAAGAACTAACACCTATCCTCTTCAAACTATTCCAAAAAATTCAAGAGGAAGGAACATTTCCAAGCTTTTTTATTGAGATCAGCATTAGCCTAATTCCAACACCAGATAAAGACACTGAAAAGAAAGAGAATTACAGGACAATATCCCTCATGGACATAGATTCTAAAATCCTCAACAAAATATTACCAAATCAGATCCAGCAATATGTTAAACAGATCATACACCATGACCAAGTGACATTTATTCCAGGGATACAAAGCTGGTACAATATTCACTAATCAATAAAAGTGATACATCACATAAACATATTGAAAGACAAAAACCACCTGATCGTATCAAGAGACCCAGAAAAAGCATTAGACAGAATTCAACATGCATTTTTGATAAAAACTCTCAGCAAAGTGGAAATAGACGGATCATACTTGGACATAATAAAGGCCATATATGACAAACCTACAGCCAACATCATACTCAATGGGCAAAAACTGAAAACATTTTCCCTAAGAACTGGAACACGACAGTGATATCCACTTTCACCACTCTTATTCAACATAGTACTGGAAGTGTTAGCCATAGCTATCAGACAAGAAGAAAATATAAAAGGCATCCAAATTGGAAAGGAAGAAGTAAAACTGTCATTATTTACAGGTAACATGATATTGTACATAGAAAATCCTAAAGTCTCCACCAAAAAACTACTTGATTTAATAAATTTATTTGGCAAGGTAACAGGATACAATATTAACACCCAGAAATTGATAGCATTTTTATACACCAATAATGTACTCTAAGAAACAGAACCTAAAGTATAATCCCATTTACCATTGCAACAAAAAATTTAAGATACTTAGGAATAAACTTATCCAAGGAGGTAAAATAACTATACTCAGAAAACTACAGGATGTTGCAAAAAGAAATAGAGGAAGATATAAACAAGTGGAAAAATATACTGTGTTCATGGATTGGAAGAATCAACATCATTAAAATGTCCATACTACCCAAAGCAATCTAAGTATTCAATGCAATCTGTATTAAAATACCAACAACTTATTTCACAGATCTAGAACAAGCACTTCAAAAATTTATATGGAACCAAAAAGACCTCAAATAGCCAAGCAATCTTGAGAAAGCATAACAAAGTTGGTGGGATCACAATACCAGATATCAAGTTATTCTCAAAGCCACTGTAATCAAAACAGCCTGGTACGGGCAATAGAACAGACATATATATCAGTGGAACAAAACAGAATTCCAAGAAATCGAACAAAGCCAGTATGCTAAATTAATATTTGACAAAGAAGACAAAAGCATATAATGGAGCAAAGGCAATCTGTTCAATAAATGGTACTGGGAAAATTGCACAAGTACATGCAAAAAATGAAACTAGAGCACCAACTCTCACCATATAGAAAAATAAACTCAAAATGGATTAAAGACTCAAATGTAACACATGAAACCTATGCTAAACAAAATAAACCAGTCAGAGAAAGACAAGTACCAAATGATCTCACTGATATGTGGAATATAATAAATAAAATAAACTGATGAACAAAATAGGTCCAGAGACACTGAAGCATGGAACAGATTCTGGTATCAGAAGGAAGGTGGGGGTGGGGGAGTGGGTGGGGAGAGATTAATCAAAGAACTTATATGCTTATATGCATAACCTATGACACAGACATTGGTATGGGGAACGCCCAAGGGTGTGGTGGATGCGGGGTGGAGAGTATTAATTGGGAAAAAATGGGAACATCTGTAATACTTTCAACAATAGAGATAAATTAATAATAAAAAGAAAGATTGTGTGTAATTACAACAATAACTTAAGATGTAAATTAATGGATATACATGCACAAAAGTAAAAAATGACAAAAACATAAATGAGAAAGGATGAATAAAATTATAGTTACTTTGAATGTCTTCAAAATTAAGCTATCAACTTCAACTAAACTGCTACAAACATAGCTTGCTTTGTATATATGAAGCACATGCTAACCACAATCCAAAAATCTATAAGATATTTACAAGAAACAAAGAATAACAAACCAAACATAACAGTATAGGAACTCATCAACATAAAAAAGAAGAGAACAAGAGAATAAGAAAATAAGAGAGAACTACAAAAATAATAAAAAATAAAATTGCAATAACTATATACCTGTCAATAATTACTTCAAATGTAAATTGACTAAATATGTCAATGAAAAGACATAGGGTGAAGGAATAAATAAGAAAGACAAGACACATCTATATGCTGCTTACAAGACACCCAGCTCAGTTCCAAAAACATACACAAGCTAAAACTAAGGGATAGAAAAAGATACTTCATGCAAATGGAAACAAAGTATATAAGCTGGGATAGCAATACTTATGTAAGGCAAAGTAGACTTTAAAACAAAAGCTGTAAAAAAAAATACAATAAGGGGCATAAAGACAAAGGATTCAATCCAACAAGAGGACATAACTTTTTTTTCCCCTTAAATATATCTTTATTGATCTCAGAGAGAGGGCGAGAGAGAGATAGGAACATCAATGACGAGAGAATCATTGACTGCCTTCTGCACGCCGCTGACTGAGGATAGAGCCCACAATCAAGGATATAACTCTTGTATGCATCTATGCACACAATGTAGGAACACCTAAATAAATAAAGCAAATGTTGATGGACATAAAGAAAGAGATCAACAGTCATAGTAGAGGACTTTAATACCCCATTGACATCGATGGATAAATTTTCAGAGAGAAAATCAACAAGGAAGCCATAGCACTAAATGACACTTAAGACAAGATGTATTTAATTTATATTTTTAGGACATTTCACCCAACAGCCACAGATATACATTCTTTTCAACTGCACAGGGAACTTTGTTTATGATAGGCCACATGTTAAGTGAAAAAGTAAGTCTCAATAAATTTAAGAAGATTGAAATCATATCAAAACTTTTAATGGTATGAAACTAGAATCAATTATAAAAGAAAAAGCACAAACACATGAAGGCTAAATAACATGCTACTAAACAATGAATGGGTTTACAATAAGATCAAGACAAATTAAAAGATATCTTGCAGCAAATGAAAATAAAAACAATGTGCAAAAACCTATGGGATACAACCAAAGCAATTCAAAGAGGAAAATTCATAGTACTGCAAGACTACTTCAAGAAAAAAGAAATATATCAAATAAACAATCTTACCCTATACCTAATGGTACTTTAAAAAAACACAAACATAGCCCTAGCTGGTGTGATTCAGTTGGTTGGAGCATCATCCCTACACCAAAATGTTGTAGGTTTGATTCCTGGTAAGGGAACATACCCAGGTTACAAGTTCAGTCACTGGTTGGGGCACATATGACAGGCAATTGATCAACGTTTCTCTCCTCCTTTTTCCTCTCTCTAAAATCAATAAACATATCCTAGGGTACAGATTATAAAAACTTTAATTTTTTTAAAAGAACAAACATAGTTGAAAGTGAGTGGAAAGAAGAAAATATAAAGATCAGAGCAGACATAAATAAAACAAAGTCTAACAAAATAAGCCCCAAGGTATGGAAGAGACTGACATATCTCAGCGGGTTGGGAGACAAGAAGAGAAAACTAAAGAACTTATATACTTTTATGCATAGTTAATGGACACAGACAGTAGTGTGTTGAAAGCCTAAGGGGCTGGACAGGGGCAGGAGAATGGGGACATCTGTAATACTGTCAACAATAAAAATATATATTAAAAATAAATAAATAACTAATAATAAAATAAAAAATAAAAAAGATAAATGTAGTCAAGAGCTGGTTCCATGAAAAGATAAACAAAGTTGATAAATCTTTAGCCAGCCTCATCAAGAAAAAAAGAAAAAGGGCCCAAATAAAATCAGAAAAGAAAGAGAAGTTACAACTGACACCACAGAGATACAAAGATTATAAGGAAATACTATGAACAATCATATACCAACAAATTAGAAAACCTGGAAGAAATAGATAAATTCAAAGAGAGCCAAAATGTTTCAAAAGAGAAAGAAAAAATCTGAATAGACCAATGCTGGCTTCACAGGTGAATTTTACCAAACATTAAAAAAAAAAATTAATACCTGTCCTCATACTATTCTAAAATCCTGACTATGAAGGAAGGTTCCTAAACTCATTTTACAAGGCCAGTCTTTTCCTGATAAGAACACCAGACAAGGGCACTACAAAAAAGAGAATTATAGGCCAATATCTCTGATGAACATAGATGTAATAATTCTCAACAAAATAGTAACAAACCAAATTCATCAATACATTAAAAAGATCATACATCATGTTACAGTAGGATTTATTTTTGGTATGCAAATTTGGTTCAATATCTGCATATCTATTAACATGACATGCCACTTAAACAAAACAAAGGACAAAAAAGATATGATCATATCAATAAATGTAGAAAAAATATTTGACAAAATCCAACACCTTTTTATAATAAAAACTTTCATCAAAGTTAAGATAGTGGGAACATACTTCAACATAATAAAAACCATGCCTGAGGAACCCACAGCTAACATTATACTCAATGGGAAAAAACTGAAAGCTTTTTTGTTAAGATCAGGAACAACACACAGATGTCCTCCATTTTCATCACTTTTATTCTTTATATTGGAAATCCTAACCACAATAATCAAACACACACCAAAAAAAAAAGAAGAAGAAGAAAAACATTGAAACTGGATAGGAAAAAGTAAAACTGTCAGCATTTGTTGATGCCATGATACTATATATAAAAAACACCAAAGAATCCACCAAAAAATCTATTAGAGCTGATAAATGAATTCAGTAAAGTAACAGTATACAAATAAATATTCAGAAATAAGATACCTATTTTTATACCAATAACACTGTCAGAGAAAATAAGAAAATAATTCAATATAATTGCATCAAAAAGAATAAAATGTCCAGGAATAAATTTAACCAAGGAGATAAAAGACCTATACCCAAAAATCTGTAAGACAATAAAGAAAGAAATTGAAGAAAATACAAATGGATGGAAAGATATACTATGCTCATGGATAGGAAGAATTAATATTGTTAAAAATGCCCATACTACCCAAAACAATTTACAGATTCAATGCAATTCCTGTAAAACACCAATAGTATATTTCACAAAAATAGAACAAGTAATTCTAAAATTTACATGGAACCACAAAGACCCTGAATACCCAAAGCAAATCTGTTTTTAAAATATATTTTTATTGATTTTTAGAAAGAGAGAAAGGAAGAGAGAAACATTGATTGACTCCCTCCTTTACGTCCCCTATTGGGGATCAAGCCCACAACCCAGGCATGAGCTCTGACTGGGAATTGAACCTGTGACCTCTTGGTGCATGGGACAATGATCAACCACAGAACCACACCAACCATACCAAAAACAATCTTGAGAAAGAACATAGTTGGAGGCTTACTGTGGTGATCATTGTGCAGTATATACAATAACAAACCCTTATGTTCTACACCTGAAATAAGAGAGTTGTCCCATCTGTCCATGGAACTTAGTGTGCTGGTCTGTTTTATTTGATTCTTAAATAAAGAGGCTTGCCAGCTTAGAGACTCTTCTATAGCCCCAACTGTGCAGGGAAGCTAAGATATAGCCACTTCAAAGAGCAATACACTTAACAGGAATCCTAACCAGATCTCCCAGAAATCTATGTAGCTCATCTTGAAACTCCAATTCTAGTGGAACTTAAGCAGAGAATCTAGCTGGCAGCACTTCCCATCTGCAGAGCTAGGAGAGCGGTCCATCAGTCCAGAGAACCTGTTCCAAAGTCCTGCCTAATTTTATACACAAAGTAGAGCATTGCCAGCCTTGGGATTGTACAGTGTCCCACATGGACAGAAAATCTAATTCTTAGTCCCACATACTGCTAAATATAGGTTTCTGCATAGAAATCTGCATAGTTCATCTTAAAACCATGCTTACAGTGGCACTTGAACAGAGAGCACAGTCTAGGACTTTCCCCATTTGCAGAACAAAGCCAGTGTCTTGTCTAAGGAATTCAGTGTGCCATATTACCTGATTTGGTTTCTCAAACAATGAGCAGTGCAAGTCCTAGAGTGTGTTTTGCTGCCCTGCCAAAGCAGGAAAGCTTATTCATAGCCTGCCAACTGCTGATTATAGTACCTAACTGCAATTGGTTAGAAAGCCTGATGAGTGAACCCAGGCAACATTTGAGCCCATTCCACACCCTCACATCTGCAGGAAACCAAGCCGTAAGTCCTGTCCAAATGTTCTGAGGCAGCAGCACTCCCCTATTAACCTCAAAGCACAGGCAAAAACCTCACCAAAAAATAGACTCTGATAGCAAGACCACATGGGCAAGGACATTATCATCTGAAATATCCAGAAACCCAAGCTGGGAATACTGGAAAAGTACTGTATTTGCCAAAGTGAACCTGTAAAGCCTGGAAAAGTAAAGTGCTTACTTAAATGTGCACATACTAGTGTAACACTGCAAGGATCACAAAATATAAAGTAAACATGATATCACCAAAGAAAACTAATAAAGTGCGGATAACTGACCCTTTTTAAAAAAGTTTAGTAAACTATAAGAATAAGGAGAGGAAAATGAATAAAATTAGAAAAATAATGCATGAGCCAAATGAGTTCAACAAAGAAATAGAAGCCATAAAAAAACAACACAGAAATGCTAGAGCTGAAGATGAGTAAACTGAATAATGAGTAAACTGAACAATGAGTATACTGAATAATTTTATGGAAAGCTTCAATAGACCACTTGATTATGCAGAAGAGGGAATCAGTGATATAGAGGAAAAGACATTTGCAATGATCCAGTCAGGGGAGGAAAAATAAGAATAAAAAAATGAAGAAAGCCCACAGGATTTAAGGGACACGATCAAAATAAACATAATTCACTTTAAGGAAATACCAGAAGAATAAGAGAAAAAAAAGGACAGGAAGTATTTTTAAAACAATAATGGCTAAAAGCTTTTAAAACATGGGGAGAGAAATGGACAGTCAGATCTATAACGCCAAAAGGACCCCTAATAAGTTATACCTAAACAGGGCTACACCAAGACACATTATCATTAAATTTTCAAAAGTCAAAGACAAAGAAAGAAATATGAATGCAGCAAGAGAGAAAAAAAAAAATGTATGCACCCCTATGCTCATAGAAACACAATTTACAATAGCTAATATCTGGAAACAGCCCAAGTTCTCATCAGTACATGAGTAGATAAAAAAGCGGTGGGACATTTACACCATGGAAAACTATGCAACTGAAAAAAAAGGATCTCTTACCCTTTGGGACAGCATGGGTTGACCTGGAGAATATTATTCTAAGTGAAATAAGCCAATCAGAGAAAGACAAATATCACATGATCTCACTCATATGTGGAATATAATGAATAAAAGAAAGTGATGAACAGAATAGATTCAGAGACATAGAAGCATGGAACAGGCTGATGAACCTCAGATGGAAGACAGGGGTGGGTCGGTGGGGTGAGATTAATAAAATAACTTATATGCATATATGCATAACCCATGGACACAATATTGTGGAGAAGGCCTGGGGGGCAGATGCAGGATGGAGGGGATCAATGGGGGGAAAAAGGAGGACATCTGTAATACTTTCAACAATAAAGACACATTTTTGAAGAAAGAAAAAATTTATAAGCAAAGAGGACTCCAAAATCCCAGCAGTGCATTTCCCAACAGAAACTTTTCAGGTAGGAGAGACTAGGATGAGATATTCAAAACTCTGAAAGAAAAAAACCTGCTAATCAGAAACGCTATACCTGCTGAAGCTGTCCTTCAGAAATGAAGAGGGTCTAAAGACTTGTGAACACACAAAAGCTGAGAAAATTCATCACCACTATACCTGCCCTACCAAAAATGCTAAAGGGAGTTCTTTGAGTGGAAGTAAATGCATGCTAATTAACATCATAAAAACATAAAAAGATAGTGTAAAGTTACTGCTTATGGGAAATATATAGTAAAAGTTAGATTTTGTAATATGATAATGGTGGTATATAATTCACTTACAATTTTATTATACATTTTATTAAATTTATCAGAGTGACATTGGTTAATAGGATCAAATAGGATTCACTTGTATCATATTCCTATGATACAAGATCTGTATATAGTACTGTGTGACCATCACCCAAAGTCAAACCATCTTCTGTCACCATATATTGGGCCCCATCCAACCCCCATTTTTTCCCCCACCATCTTCCCTCTGATCACCAGAAGGCTGTTGTCTCTGTCCATGAGTTTCAGTGTTATATCATATATATGAGTGAAATCATATGGTTTTTAGCTTTTTCTGACTCACTTATTTCACTTAGCATAACATCTTCAAGGTCCATTCATGTTGTCACAAATGTCAGCATTTCATCTTTTCTTATGACTGAGTAGTATTCCATTGTATATATGTACTACATCTTCTTTTTCCAATCCTCTATCAAAAGACACTTTGTTTGACTCCATGTCTTGGCCACTGTGAACAATGCTACAATGAACATAAGGGTGCATATATCTTTGGGAATACGTTTTTGAGTTTTTCAGATAGACACCCAGGAGAGGGGTTGCTAAGTCATATGATAACACAATCCATAATTTTTTGAGGAACCTTCATACAATTTACCATAGTGGCTATACCAGTTTACATTCCCACCAGCAGTGAATGAGGGTTCTTTTCTCTCCAAAACCTCTCCAACACCTATTTTTATTGTCTTGTTGATAATAACCATTCTAACAGGTGTGAGGGGGTATCTCATGGTAGTTTTTATTTGCATTTCATTAATAGATAGTAAAGTTGAACATCTTTTCAAATACCTGTTGTCTATTTGTATGCTTTCTTGGGAGATGTGTCTGTTCTGGTGTTCTCTCTATTTTTTAATTTGATTGTTTGTTTGTTTGGTGTTGAGTTTTAACACTTTCTTATATATTTTGGATATTAACTCTTTCTCAGAGCTGTTGTTTTCAAATACCATCTCCCACTCAGTTGGTTGCCTTTTTGTTTAATTGTCAATTTTTTTGCTGTGCAGAAGCTTTCTAGTTTAGTATAGTATCATTCATTAATTTTTCCCATTACTTCCCTTGCCTTTTTGGTCAAAATCATAAAATTATCTCAATAACTAAGGTGCATAAGTTTAGAGCCTATGTTTTATTCTATGTAATTTATTGTTTCAGATTTTATATTTAGGTTTTTGATCAATTTTGAATTAATTTGTATACATGGGGAAAATGTGATCTAGTTCATTATTTTGCATGCGACTTTCCAATTTTCCCAGTGCCGTTTATTGAAAAGGCTTACTTTTTTCCATTGTGTGTTTATGGTTACTTTGTAAAAAATTATTTGCCTATATACATGTGATTTATTTCTGAGCTCTCAATTCTGTTCCATTGGTCTGTGTGTCTGTTTTTCTGCTAATACCATACTGTTTTGATTATCATAGTTCTGTGGTATAATTTGAAGCCCGGTAGTCTAATACTTCTGGATACATTCTTTTTTCTCAGAATTGCTTTGGTTATTCAGTCTTGTGTTGTTCAATACAAATCTGATGATTTTTTAATCTATTTCTTTACAAAGTGACATTGGGATTTTGATGGGGATTTCATCAAAACTGTATATTGCTTTGGGTAATATGGCCATTTTAACTATGATGATTCTTCCAATCCATGAACATGTGATATCTTTCCATTTTGTTGTGTGTTTTTTTATCTCTTTTAATAATACTTTGTAGTTTTCAGTATTTAGGTCTATCAAATTCTATATTAAATTTATTCCTAGTTATTTTATACTTCTGTCTGCAATTGCAAATTTTTTTTTCGTTTCTTTTTCTAAAGTTTTGTTGTTCATATACAGGAAGGCAATGGATTTTTGTACATTGATTTTGTACCCTGCAACTTTACTGTATTTGTTTATTGTTTCTAATAGATTTTTTTGGTGGAGTCTTCAGGGTTCTCTCTATACAGAATCATGTTGTCCACAAAAAGTGACAGTTTTATTTCTTCCTTCTTTATTTGGATGCCTTTTATTTCTTTCTCTGACCTTATTGCTCTGGCTAGGACTTCCAGAACTATGCTGAAGAAGGGTGGTAAGTATGGGCATCCTTTTCTTGTTTGTGATATTAGAGAAAATGTTTTCAGTGTTTCACCATTGAGTTTCATATTTGCTGATGGTTAATGATATATGGTATTTATTATATTGAAGTACTTTTCTTCTATACCTAGTTTATTGAGTGTTTTAAGTATAAATGTATGTTGTATCTTATCAAATGCTTTTTCTGAATCTATTGATAAGATCACATATTTTTTTTCTTTTTCAAAAATTAATTTAATTTTTTTAATCCTCACCCAAGGATATTTTTCCCCACTGCTTTTCAGAGAGCATGGAAGGAGAGAAAGAGAGAGAGAGAGAGAGATGTAAGACAGACATATTGATTTGTTGCCTCCCACACATGCCTTGACTGGGGCCAGGGATTGAGCTTGTAATTGAGGTACGTTCCCTTGGCTGGAATCAATTCCCAGCCCCTTCAGTCTGCAAGAGACCGTTTTAACCACTGAGCAAAACCAGCTAGACCAGGTCATTTAAATTTTATTCTTTGTTTTCTTTAAGTGGTGTATTGATTGATTTGTCTGTGTTGAAACATCCTTGTGTCCTGGAAAGAACCTCACTTGATAGTGAAGTATTATTTTTAAAAATGTATTGTCATATTCAATTACCTAGTGTTTTGTTTAGGATTTTTGCATCTACATTCGTCAGAGATATTGGTTTGTCATTTTCTTATTTGTGTTATCCTTGCCAGGTTTTAGTGTCAGGTTATGTTGGCCTCATAAAATGTGTTAAGAAGAATTGTCTCTTCAATTTTTTGGAAGACTTTAAAAGAATAGGTTTCAAATTATCTTTGAATGTTTGGTAGAATTCACTAGTAAAACCATCTGGTCATGGAATTTTATATTTTTTCAGAGGTTTTTGATGGTTTTTCAGTTTCTTCACTGTTGATCAGTTCATTTAGATTTTCCAGTTCTTCATGATTTGGTCTAGGAAGGTTATATATTTCTAGGAACTCATCCATTTCTTTTAGGTTATTGAATTTGGTGGCATATAGTCTTTCATAGTATTCTAGTATGATCCTTTGTATATCTGTGATGTCTGTGGTGACTTCTTTTATTTTGATTTTGTTTATATGGGTCTTTCTCCTTTTTTCTTTAGTGAGTCTAGCTAAGGGTTGTCAATTTTATTAATCTTTTCAAGACACAACTTTTTGTTTTTTAAATTTTTGTATAGTATTTTTTTCTCACTTTTATTCAATTCTGCTCTAATTTTTATTATTTCCTTTCTTCTGATCACTTTGGGTTGCTTATGTTCTTCTTTTTTTAGTTGTTTAAGATACAATGTTAGGTTGTTTACTTTAGATTGTTTCTTGAGACATGCTTGTAATGATATAAACTTCACTCTCATTGCTGCTTTTGCTGCATTCAATGAGATTTGATACATTGTATTATCATCTTCATTTGTCTCTATATATCTTTTAATATCACTTTTTATTTCTTCTCTGACTCAGACATTCTCAAGGATAGAATATATGGTAGGATACAAAATAAGTCTTTACAAGTTCAAGAAGATTGAAATCATATTAAGTATCTTCTTGGATCACAATGGCATGAAATTAGAAATCAACAAGAAAAACCTCAAAAACATTCAAAGATATGTAGTTTTAAATACAGTGTTATTAAACAATGAATGGAATACTAATGAGAAAAAAAAAGGAAACTAAAAACATCCTGGAAACAAAAGAAAATGAATACACAAAAAGCCAAAATCTATGGGACACAGTGAAAGCAGTCCTGAGAAGGAAGTTCATGGCATTACAGGCTACCTCAGGGAATAATAATAATAATAAAAAAAAAAGCTCAAATGATCAATGAAAACAAGACATGGTTCTATGAAATGATAAACAAAACTTATGAACCTTTAGCCAGACTCATCAATAAAAAAAAAGGATCCAAATAAATAATATCAGAAATGAAAAAGGCAGGGTAGGAAAAGCATACCTTGGTGCACATCTTGGTCCAGTCCAAACACACCTAACCCCAGCAGAGAAGGTGACAAGCTGTGGAGGGCAGAAAACTTCAAACAGGGTACTCAAGGCCAGTCACAGTGTCTGACATTGGCCTGCACCAGAGACCATCCGAAAAACTGGGGGTCCTAGCAGATCTACCTAATACATAGAAACAAACCTAAGTAGGCAGCCAAAATGGAGAGACAAAAAAAACCAAATGAAAGAATGAGAAAAGTCTTCAGAGAAAGAGCTAAATGAAATGAAGATAAGTAGCCAATCAGATATAGAGTTCAGAATACTAATTGTAAGGATACGCAACAGCATGAGAAAATATATGGAAACTATGAAGGATGACATAGCAGAAATACAGAATACATTGGAAGGAATAAAGAGCAGATTAGAAGAAGCTGAGGATTGGATCAGCAAACTAGAAGACAGGGTAAAAAAGCTGACTCAATCAGACATCTAAAAAGAAAAATCAATTAAAAAACAGGACAATCTAACGGAGCTGTGGGACAACATTAAAAAAAGCTATTCACATTATAGGAGTGCCATAAGGGGAAAAGAATAAGCAGAAGATAGAGAATTTGTTTGAAGAAATAATGGCAGAAAACTTCCTTAACCTAGTGAAGGAAAAAGTCACACAAGTTCAGGAAGCACAGAGTCCCAAGCAAGAGGAACCCAAAAAGCTTTACACCCAGACCATCATAATTAAAATGCAAAAAATTCAAGACAAAGAGAATCTTAAAGGCAGCAAGAGAAAAGCAATCTGTTACCTTACAATCTGTTACCTACAAAGGAGCTGCCATAAGGCTATCAGCTAATTTCTCATCAGAAACTCTACAGGACAGAAAGGAATGACATAAAGTATTCAAGGTAATGCAAAACAAGGATATGAAATCAAGAGTACTCTAGCCAGCAAGGCTATCATTCAAAATAGATCGTGAAATAAAGAGCTTCCCAGGCAAAAAAAAAAAAAAAAAAAAAAAGTCTTAAGGAGTTTATCACCACCAAACCAGCATTGTATGAAATGTTAAAGGGACAGCTATAATAAGAAGTTGAAATAGAATAAGAAATATAGGCAAAATGAAGCAATATGTAAGTACCTATCAACAATAACCTTAAATATATATGGATTAAATGCTCCAATCAAAAGGCACAGGTAGTTGAATGGATAAGAAAACAAGATCCAAATATATGATGTCTACAAGAGACTCACCTCAGAACAAAAGAGGCTGAAAATAAACAGCAACTACAAACTTCTGGAGGTCTTTCAAGGAGAGATCAACAGCAATGCAGTCATTTTAGAGGACTTTAACACACCACTGACTTTATTGGATAGATCTTTCAGACAAAACATCAACAAGGAAACAGTGATTCTTAATAACATACTAGATGAAATGGATTTAAGTGACTTTTAGATAACATTTCACTTCAAAGCTAAAGAACATGCATTCTCCTCAAGTCCACATAGTAAACTCTCAAAGACAGACCATATGTTAGGACACTAAGTCTCTACAAATTCAAGATTGAAATCTTATCAAGCATCTTCTTGGATATTTACACCATGGAATACTATGCAGCTGTAAAACAAAGAATCCCTTACCCTATGAGAAAGCAGGTTGAGACCTGGAGAGTATTATGCTAAGTGAAATAAGCCAGTCAGAGAAAGACAAGTATCACATGATCTTACTTTTATCTAGAATCTTAAGAACAAAATAAACTGAAGAAAAGAGATCCAGAGACAAAGCATGGAATCGACTGACAAATCTCAGAAGGAAAGCAGGGCTTGGTGAGTGGATGGGGAGAGATTAACCTAAAAATTTATATGCATATATGCATAACCCATGGACACAGACAACAATGTTGTGAAGGCTGGGGAGGAGGGATGCACTGTGGAGGAAATCAATGAGGGGGGAAAAATGGGATATTTGTAAAGCTTTCAACAGCAAAGATGAAGTAAAAAAGAAAAAAAAGAAATGAAAGAGGCAAAGTAACAATTAACAAAAAATACAAAGGATTTTAAGAAAAAAATACAAAGGATTTTAAGAAAATACTATGAACAATTATGTCCCCAAAAGTGGACACTCTGGGTGAAATGGAGAAATTCCTGGAAACATGCAATCTTCCAAAACTGAATCAGAAATCATCAGAAAACCTGAATAGACTGATGACAACAAATGAAATTGAAGCAGTAATCAAAAAGTTCCCAGAAAACAAAAGTCCTGGACTGGATGACTTTACAAGAGAGTTTTATCAAACATTCAAAGAAAACTAACACCTGTCCACATCACTGTACTCCAAAAATTTCAAGAGGATGAAGACCTTCAAGCTCTTTGTTTAAAGCCAGCATTATCCTAATTCCAAAACCAGATAAAGACACTATCAGAAAGAAAATTAGAGGTCAATATCCTTGGTGAACATAGATGATAAAATCCCCAACAGAATATTAGCAAGTCAGATCCAGCAACACATTGAAATGAGCATACATCATGACCAAGTGAAGTTTATTTCAAGAATGCAAGGCTGGTATGATATTTGCAAATCAATAAATGTGATGCATCATATAAATAAATTGAAGGATAAATATCACATGATTATATCAATAGATGTATAAAAAGCATTCAACAAAATTCATCACCCATTTTTGATAAAAATTCTCAGCAAAGTGGGAATAGAGGTACTATACCTTAAGATAATAAGAGCCATATATGAAAAAACCAAAGCCAGCAACATACTCAATGGACAAAAAATTAAAAATTATACTTAAGAACAAAAACAAGATAGTGATGTCTCCTTTCATCACTCTTATTCAAAGTAGTACTGGAAGACCTAGCCCCAGCAATCAGGCAAGAAGAAAAACTAAAAGGCATCCAAATTGGAAAAAAGGAAATAAAACTGTCATTATTTTCAGATGGCATGATATTGTACATAGAAAACCCTGAAGAGTCCTCCAGAATACTACAAGATTTAAGAAATTAATTTGGCAAAGTAGCAGGATACAAAATTAACATCCAGAAATCGATGCTATTTTTATACACCAATAAATGATCTCTCAGAAAGAGAAATTTTAAAAAATAATCCTATTTACCATTGCAACAACAACAAGAAAATAAAATATATAGGAATAAATTTAACCAAGGAGGTTAAATACCTGTGCTCATAAAACTATAGGACATTGAAAAAAGAGAGGAAGATACAAGCAAGTGTAAGAATACAGTGTATTTATGGATTAGAAGAATTAACATCATTAAAATGTCTATACACTCCAAAGCAATCTATAGGTTCATTTCAATCCTTATTTAAATACCATGGCATAATTTACAGATTTAGAGGAAATATTCCAAAAATTTATATGACACTGAAAAAGTTCCCTGATAGCTGCTGCAATCTTGAGGAAGAAGAATAAAGTTGGAGGAATCACAATACTTGATATCAAACTATTCTCCAAAGCCATTGCAATCAAAACAGCCTGCTACTGCCACACACACAGACACACACACATACAAAGGCATAGAGATCAAAGGAATAGAACAGAGACCCCAGAAATCAACCTAAACCATTATGGTCAAAAAATTTGTGACAAAGGAGGCAAGAGCATACAATTGAATAAAGACAGTATCTTCAACAAATGGTGTTGGGAAAATTGGACAGGTACATGCAAAAAACTGAAACTAGACCACTAACTCTCATCATACACAAAAATAAAGTCAAAATTGATAAGACTTACTGTAAGTCATGAAATCATAAAAGTCCTAGAAGGTGGCATAGGCAGTAAAATCTCAGACATCCCACATAGCAGAATTTTTACAGATACATCTCCTAGGGCAAGAGATACAAATGAAAAAATAAACATATTGGAATACATTAAACCAAAAAGCTTCTGCACAGCAAAAAAAACCCCAATCACTAGAGTGAAAAAAGAACCCTCTGTACAGAAGAACATATTTACCAATTTACAAACTATATAAAAAACCCAACAACTCGAAAAGGAAGACAAACAATCAAATTAAATAATGGGCAAAAGACCTGAATAGACCCTTCTTTATTGAGGATGTAGAGATGTCTAATAGACATATGAAAAAATTGCTCAACTAATCATCAGAAAAATGCAAATTGAAACCACTATGAGGTGTCACCTCACACCTACTATAATGCATACAATCAGTAAATCAACAAATAACAATACTGGCAAGGATGTGGAGAAAAGGGATCCTTAGTTGCATTATTGGTGGGAATGCAGGCTGATGCAGCCACTATGGGTAACAATATGGGGTTTCCTCAAAAAATTAAAAATAGAACTTCAGTTTGACCCAGTGATCCCACTTCTGGGAATATATCTTTAGAATACTGAAACATCAGTCAGAAATTGTCTATGAACCTCTATTTTCATAGTAGTGTTATTTACAATAATTAATATCTGGAAACAGCCCAAGTTCCCATCAGTAGATGAGTGGGTAAAAGAACTTTGGTACATTTACACAACAAAATACTATACGGCTATAAAAAGAAGGATCTCTTTACCTTTTGCAATGGCATGGATGGACCCGGAGACCATTATGCTAAGTGAAATAAGCCAGTCAGAGAAAGACAAGTACCACATGATCTCACTTATATTTGGAATCTTATGAACAAAATACACTGGCTAACAAAATAGGTCCAGAGGCATGGATGCATGGAACAGACTGACAGATCTCAGAAGGGAAGGAAGTAAGGAGGGATGTGAAGTGATTAACCAAAGGACTTATATGCATATATGCATAGTCTAAGGACACAAACAATAGTTTGCTGAAAGCCTGGGGTGGAGCAGGGGCTGGTTGGACAGGGGTAGTTGGGGTGAAATTGGGAACATCTGTAATAATGTCAACAATAAAGAATGAACTCAAAAAATTATTGGAAGCATATGGCCTTCCAAGATTGAATCAGGAAAAAATAGAAAATCCGAACAGACCATTTACTAAGGAGTTTGAATCAAAAAACCAAAACTCACAAGGAAGAAAGTTATAGGACCAGATTACTTACTCTTGAATTTTACCAAAGTTTTAAAATAGATTTAATGTCCATTCTTCTCAAACTTTTCCAAAATTTTGAAGAGAATTGAACATTGTCAAATGTATTTTGTGAGGCCTGTATAACCTTGATACCAAGTCTAGAAAAGTACATTACAAGAAAATAACACTACAGGCCAATATTCATGATGAATAGATACACAATTCTCAATATAATACTAGCCTATCAAATTTAGTAGCATATTAAGTGCATCATTCATCCTGATTATGTGGTATATATCCCCAGGGATACAAAGATGGTTCAACATACTCAAATCAATAAATATATTTCATCACATTGATCAACCAAAAGGTAAGATGATGTAATCATCTCAATGGACACAGAAAAGCATTTGACAAAATCAACATTTGTTCATGATAAAACCTCTTAACCTATTAAGTATAGAAGAAACAACAAAATAAAAGCCATATATGACAAGGCCAAAGCTAATATCATACTCAGTGGTGAAAGGTAGAAATCTTTTTTTCTAAGACCAGGAATAAGACAAGGTGTCCACTCTCCTATTTAACGTAGTACTGGAATTTCCAACCAGAGCAATTTGGCAAGAAAAAGAAATAAAAAAGAGCTGAATTGAAAACAAAAATATAAATAAAATTACCTCTATTTGCAAATAACATGATTCATATATAGAAAATTCTAGACTCCACCAAAAAACTCTTAAAACCAATCCACAAATTATTTAATGTTGCAAAATACAAAACTAACAAAAATAAGTGGCATTTTATACACTAACAGTGTATTATATGAAAAATAAATAAAGCAAACAATCCCATTTACAATTGTATAAAAAACAATAAAATACTTAGGAATAAATTTAACTAGAAAGTGAAACATCCGTACACTAGAAACATATAAAACAGTGATGAAAAAACTTGAAGACAAAAATGAATGAAAAGGTATATGCATTAAAATAATTAATATTGTTAAAATATCCAAATAATCCAAACACATCTACAGATTTATTGTAGTACCTATGAAAAATTCAATGGCATTTTTACATAAGTAAGTTAAACAATCTTAATGTTTATATAAAACCTCAAAAGACCTTAATAAGGCAAAGCAATCCTGAAAAATATAAAACAATATGGGAGGCACCACACTTCCTGACTTCAAGCTATATTTTTATGGTATAGTAATCAAAACAGTATGGTACTGGCATAAAAACATATACATGGACTAATGGAAAAGAATCAAGAGCCCAGAAATAAACAAATGCATACACAAGCAACTAATATCTCACACTGGATTCATGAATACTCAATAGAGAATAGACAGTCTCTTGAATAAATGGTGCCATGTAGTATTTCATCTTTTCTTATGGCTGGATGGTATTCCCTTGTGCATACATTTTAATTAACAGGGATCAGCCTGGAGCAGGTCTTCCTCAGGCTGGCCTGTAGTTTATGGTTTTTTGACTTCATGTAGGAAAGATTTCACAACATGAGCCCAGATTGGTTTGAGAGTATGTCTATTAATGTCGGGGAAAATAAAACAATGGAAGAAATTAGGGTAGAAGAAAAAACAGAGGAGAACCTAGGTGGTGTCCTATATATATAATATTTCCTAGAAATATTATAGGAAAGAAGTGAGTCAAGGCTGGACTGCTGTTAGCTCACTGAGAAGGCAGAGAAAGAGGGAGTCTTGGAGACAATGTCAGGGGGTGTGAGCTGGGGCCAACCAGCCTGCCCTCCACTCCCTTGGCTGCAAGTCTCATGGGGACACTTAGAAGTAAAAAGCTCAGCCAGGCCAGCATGACTCTGTGGTTGAGCATTGACCTATAATCCAGGGGATCGAGGTTCAATTCCCAGTCAGAGCACATGCCCAGATTGTGGGCTCAGTCCCTGGTAGGGGGCGTGCATGATGCAGCTAACCAATGACTCTCATTGATGTTTCTCTCTCTCTCTTTCCCTTCCTTCCTCTCTCTGAAATCAATAAAGATATATCTTTAAAAAAAAAAAAAAAGTAAAAAGTGGCATGGGGGGTGCTCTAGAGTGAGCAAACATTGAACCTTACTCCTAAGGACATTTTATCCTTGCTTTTTTCCTGCAGGTGAGAATCTTAGGGGAGGGTTTCAGTAGAATATTCATCAGCTTTCTAGGTGCATTTTTATATGCTGATTCATTAAAATAAGTGTTTAGGGGAGTTTTGGATAGTGCTTTGGTCAGCTTTACTGTTTTACTTTTTTCTTAGGTCTTCCTGGCTTTAATGGGGTTTTTGTTATTTGTTCTGCACCTTCATCTGTCCTTGGGTTTAGGTGGAACAAATGGCATTAATTGGGTCTTTGTTTTCTATTTTCCCAGACCAGGGTGACAAGCTATGCATTTTCTGGTTAGGGAGGAGGGTATAAACCATTAGCTCTCAAGTGTAGTTTGTAAGGGAAGATAAGGTCTTGCAATTCATAAGCTGGCTATAAGTTGCCTAAAGTATTTGGTCTTGTTTAATTTTATTGTCTCAGTTTTCCCATTCCACTTGCCCAGGAATTTCCTTAGCTTCTTACTATCCTGACACATATGTACCACATATTGTTTATTCAATCTTCTGTCCAAGGACACCGTGGTTGTCTCAATGCCTTGGCCACCATAAATAATGCTGCAGTGAACGTAAGAGTGCATATATCTTTGCAAAAACATGTTTTTAAGTTTTTTGGGTATATACAGGAGGATAGCTGGGTCATATGGTAGCTCTATGCTTAATTTTTTGAGGAATCCCCAGACTGCTTTTCATAGTGGTTGTACAGTCTACATTCCCACCAGCAGTGAATGAGGGTTCCCTTTTCTCCACAACATCTCCAACACTTGTTATTACTTGTTTTGTTGATAATAGCCTTTCTAACAGGTGTGAGGTGGTATCTCATTGCAGTTTTGATTTGCACTTCCCTAATTACTATTGAGATTGAACATCTTTACATATATCTGTTGGCTGTTTGTATGTCTTCTTGGGAAAGGTGTCCGTTCAGGTCCTCTGCCCATTTTTTAATTGAGTTTTTATTTGGTGTTGAGTTTTATGAGTTCTTTATATTTTTTGTATAGTAAAACTTTGTCGACAACATGTATGGACCTTGAGGATATTATGCTAAGTGAAATAAGTCAGGCAGAGAAAGCTAAGAACCATGTAATTTCACTATATGTGGAATATAAAACAAACTCATGAACACAAACAACAGTGTGGTGTTTGCTAGAGGGAAGGAGGACGGAGTGAAGGGGATGAGGGGGATCTAATATATGGTGATGGAAGATGGTTTGACTTTGCGTGGTGGGAACACAGAGCAATATACAGATCTTGTAATATAGGACTATACAATTGAATCCTGTTTGATCCTATTAACCGATGTCACCCCAATAAATTTAATAAAATAATAATAATAGTACATGATGCTGAGAAAATAAGATATTTACATGTAAAATTATAATAAAAACTATTTTATATGACTCACAAAGATTAATGTGAAATGAATTATATTTAACATGAGAGCAAAAAACCATAACACAGAAAAAAATCAAATGAATAAATCTCCTCAACATGGGTCTTGGCAAAGATTTTTTGAATATAACACTTAAAGCATAAGAACAAAATAAAATAAGCATGTAGGATTGCTTTATTTATCTGTGCTTTTACATGTTTTTATTGATTTCAGAGAGAAGAAGGGAGAGAGACAGAAACATCAATGAGAGAATTATTGAAAAGCTGCCTCTTGAAAGTCCCCTGCTAGGGATTGAACCTAAAACCTGTGCATGTGCCCTGACTGGGAATCGAACAGCTATCTCCTGGTTCCTGGGCCTAAGCTCAACCACTGAGTCATGCCAGGGGGCATGTAGAATCACTTTAAACTAAAACTTTTGCACAGCAAAAGAAACGTTCAACAAAATTTTTAAAAAAACTTGCAAAATGGCTGAAAATATTTGCAAACCGTATACCTGATAAAGGGTTAATATCTAAAATATATAAAGAACTTATACAATTTAATAACAGAAAACCTCAATTAATCAAATTATAAAGTAGGCCAAGTTCCTGAATAGATATTTTACAACAAAGCTATGCAATGAACAACAGGTACATGAAAAAGCATTCACCATCGTGAATCATCAGGGAAATGCAAATTGAAACTGCAAAGAAGTATCAATTTATGCCTGTTAGAATGGCTAACATCAAAAAGACAAGCAATAAAAAATGCTGGTGAGGATGTGGAAAAAGAGATTCCTTGTGTGTTGTTGGTGTGATTATCAATTGGTGCAGCCATTTTGTAAAACTGTATGGAGTTTCCTCAAAAATTTAAAATTAGAATTACCATATAAACCAGCAATTCAATTTATATGCAAAGAAAATCCAGTATATATGCAAAGAAAAGGAAATCACTGTGTCAAAGAGATATCTGCACCCCCATGTTTACTGTAGAATTATTTACAATAGCCAAGGCATGCAAACAACCTGTGTCCATCAATATATGAATAAAGAACATGTTATACATGTATATAATATATATATGCACAGACTATTACATTATGAAATACTATTAATCCATAAAAAAATGTCTGCCATTTGCAATTACATGAATGGATCTTGAGGGCATTATGTTAAGTAAAACAAGTCAGAGAAAAAATATTACATGATATTACTTATATGTGAAATCTAAAACACCCAACAAAACAAAAAAACTCATTGAAAAAGATATCAGATTTTTTGTTATGAGCAGTGGGGGGCTGGCGGGGGCTGTTGTGCAGAAATTTGAAGAAAGTGGTCAAATTGTACAAACTTCCAGTTATAAAATAATTAAGTCCTGGGGGTGAAATATACAACACAATGACTATAATTAACAACAAAAGAAATATTTTTTGTTTTCTGTTTTTCTTTTGTATGTATCTGAGATGAATGGATGTTGACTAAACTTACTGTAGTAACTATTTCATAATATAGGTAAGTCAAATCATTTTGTTGTACATGTTAAACTAATGCAGTGATGGCTGCAAAGTATGTCTCCATAAAGAAGAAAAAAAAGTAATTAAAAAATTTCAACATAAACAATTCAATTAGAAAATGGGCAAAAGTCACTCAGCAGGCATGGCTCAGCCGTTTGAGCATCAGTCTATGATCCAAGAAATCTCAGTTCAATTCCCCTATCAGGGCACATGCTCGGGTTGGGAGCTCAAGCCCCAGCAGCAGTCATGCAGAAAGCAGTTGATCAATGACTTTCTCATCATTGATGTTTCTCTCTCTCTTTCCCTCTCCCTTCCTCTCTGTGAAATCAATAAAAATATATTTTTTTAAAAAATAAAATGGACAAAAGTCACGAAAAAAGACATTTCACTGAAGAAGATATACAGATGGAAATAAGCACATGAAAAGATGTTTAGTATATTTGGAAAACAGTTAAATGCAAAATAAAGCCATAATGTAATATCACTACAAACCTAGAGAAAGGCTAAAATAAAAGTAGCAATCATATCAGATTTTGACAAGGATACATGCTGGTATGGACCATTCATATACTGCTTGTAGAAATGTGAAGTGATAAATCCTTCCAGAGAAAAATTGATAGCTTAAAAAACTGACCTAAACATATATTTACCATATAACAAAGCAACTCCTGGGCATTTATCCCAGATAAGCAAAAGTGTGTACACAAAAGCCTGTACATGATTGTGTGTAGCAGTTTTATTTGTAATAGTCCTTAACTGGAAACAATCAAGATTTCCTTCAACAGATTAATGGTTACACAAACTGGTGAATACATTCCATGAAATACTACAAAGTGATAAAAAAGAATAAATTATTGATGCACAAAACAATTTTGGTGAATCTCTGGGGACTTATGCTGAATGTAAAAAGCCAATCCACTGAGGTGGGTGTGTTCAATGAAGAAGCCACTTGAATTATAGAAGTGATTCTTGTGCCATCTGCTGATTCAAGTTGCTCATTCCATTACCTTGACTAAGTTATATGAAGCACAGTTAGGGATAATTTGCATGAAAAGTGGTGAATACTAGGTAAAAGACATGGCACTGAAGTCACAAACATGTGAGTTGCCCTCATATCTGAACTTCTGGCAAATTGTTCTGCCATCCCTATTGCCACTTTGTTAGTATAGGTTTTTGTAAACTCTTGTCTGGGATACCCACCATATTTTATCTTGTTTCCGGACTGTGCTCAGGGTTCCCTCCAACCCAGTTTCTACACAGTAGCCAGAATGGTCTTTGTGGCACCCTAAGCACACAAAAATCTTCACTAACTACCCATTCTTCAAGGGTAAAATACAAAATCTTTGGTACAGCATATAGGGTTCACATGGACATTTATTTTCCTACTTTTTCAACTTGATATCCCACCACACTCCTCCAGGAAACTTACAGTGGACAATAACCTCCCTTGTAAGTTTTCCTTTGCATATACTGATCCCTCAGAAGTGTCTTTCTTCCCAAATACATTTATTTACTTGATACTTCAAAACTTAGCCCTTACATTTCCTTTCTTGACCACTGCCATAAATCAGTGTCTTGCTAGAATATCTCCATTTTAGAGAGAGAAGCCCATATGAAACAAAACTGAGTTATAAACCCATCAAAGCGCTCATCCTTTTCTAAATAACTGCATTGTTAAAATACCTACAGAAATACTATAGGTATTTCTATAGTTGTTTTTACTACAGAGAAAGCTTTACAAAATTACCCACTCTTGCTGATTAAAAAAGATTGATATTAGTAGAGGAAGAATACAGTGGATACCAGGTGATACAGTGGTTATATTTTAGTGTTAGCATTCCTTGTGGACATTTGTCAGTTTTGTGATCGTTTTGAGTTCCTGCAGTTCTATGTTAAAGTTACATAGGATGAAGTAAGGCCAGAGGATATGTCTGAAGTGATTTAAAAAGTGAAGTAAACAAGAAAAGGGTTGTGTACATTCATCAAAACATGGTGTGTAGCCCTGGCTAGTGTGGCTCAGTTGGTTGGAGCATTGTCCAGTCCACATAAGTGTCATAGGTTTGATTCCCTGTCAGGGTACATACCAAGGTTGTGAGGTCAACCCCAATTGGGGTGCATGTGGGAAGCAACCAATCTATGTTTCTCTCTCACATAGATTTCTGTCTCTCTCCCTCTCCCTTCTCTCTATAAATTCAATAAGAAGGAAGGAAGGAAGGAAGGAAGGAAGGGAGGAAGGGAGGAAGGGAGGAAGGGAGGAAGGGAGGAAGGGAGGAGAGGGGAGGGGGAGGGGCGGATGATGGGGAGGGGGAGGAGATGGGGAGGGGCATGGGGAGGGGAGGGGAGGGGGAGGGGAGGGGAGGGGCATGGGGAGGGGGGGGAGGGAGAGGGAGAGGGGAAAGAAAGAAAGATGGTTTACCAAACATTTCACCTCAGCATTCTGCAGGTAGATATGTTTTCTTAAAAGAGATTTCTTGTAAAACAGGATTTATTTTATTTCATTTTATTTTTTCAATTACATTTTATATTCAATATTATTTTTTAAATTTTATTTATATTATTTATTTATTTTTAATTTATCTTTACTGTTGAAAATATTACAGATGCCCCCATTTTTTCCCCACTGACCCCAGTTGAACCTGCATCCACTCCCCACCCAGGCCTTCACCACACTATTATTTGTGTCTATTAATTATGCATATATGCATATAAATTCTTTGGTTAATCGCTCCCCAACTACCCGGCTACCCCCAACTTCCCTCTGAGATTCAACAGTCTGTTCCATGCTTCTATGCCACTCAATCTATTTTGTTCCTCAGTTTAGTATGTTCTTTAGATTCCACATATAAGTAAGATCATGTGATATTTGTCTTTCTCTGCCTGGCTTATTTTGCTTGGCATAATATTCTCCAGGTCCATCCACACTATCTCAAAGGGTAAGAGGTTATTCTTTACAGCTGTGTAGTATTCCATGATTTAAATGTCAAACAGCCTTTTTATCCACTCATCTACTGATGGGAATTTGGGCTGTTTACAGATCTCAGCTACTGTAAAATGTGCTGCTATGAAAATAAGGGTGCATATATTCTATATGAATACTGTTTCAGGATTCTTAATATATGTATCCAGAAGTGGGATCACTGAGTCAAAAGGCAGTTCCACATTTGATTTCTTGAGGAACCTCTGTACTATTTTCATAGTGACTGCACCAGTCTGCATTCCCACCAGCAGTGTACCAGGGCTCCCATTTATCCAAATCCTCATCACCGTGTGTCATTTGTGAATTTGTTGATGGTAGTCATTCTGACATGTGTGAAGTGACACCTCATTGTGATTTTAATTTGCATCTTTCTGATGATTAGCGATGTTGAACATTTTTTCATATATCTTTTGACCATCTGTATGTTCTCTTTGGAGAAATGTCTATTCAGGTCCTTTGCCTATTTTTTAACTGGTTTTTTGTCTTCCTCTTGCTGAGTTGTGTGAGTTCTTTGCACACTTTGGAAATTAGCCCCTTATCAAACATATCCTTGGCAAATATGTTCTCCCATCCTATCGGTTTCCTTTGTGTTTTGAGGATGATTTCTTTTGCTGAGCACAAGCTTTTTAGTTTGATGTAGTCCTATTTTTTTATTTTTTTCTTTGATTCTCTTTCCCTATAAGATTTATGGGACAAAATTCCCCTATGTGAGATGTCTGTGAATTTACTGCCAATGTTTTCTTCCAGGATTTTTATGGTTTCTTGACTTACATTTAACACTTTTACCCATTTTGAATGTATTCTTGTTTATGGCGTAATTGGTGATCTAGTTCCATTTTTCTGCCTGTACCTGTCTAATTTGGCCAACACCATTTATTGAAGAGACTCTCCTACTGCATTGTATGCTTTTGCTTCCTTTGTCAAATATTAGTTGACCATAATGGCATGGGTCAATTTCTGGGGTCTCTGTTATGTTTCATTTATCTATATGTCTTTTATTGTACCAATACCAGGCTGTTTTAATTACAATAGCTTTGTAATATAGTTTGATATCCAGTAAAGTGATACCCTCAATTCTCCTTCTTTCTCAAGATTACTACAGCTATTTGGTGTCTTTTTTGGTTCCATATAAATTTTTAGAAAACTTGTTCTAGCTCTGTGGATTATGCTGTTGGTAGTTTAATTGGAATTGCATTGAATCTATAGATTGTTTTGGGTAGTATGGACATTTTAACAATACTAATCCTTCCAATCCATGAACATGGTATATTTTTCCAATTGTCTATATCTTCCTCTATTTCTTTTTTCAGTGTCTTGTAGCCTTCTGAGTACAGGTCTTTTACATCCTTGGTTAAGTTTTTTCCTAGGTATCTTATTTTTTAGTTGCAACGTTAAATGCTATTGTTTTTCAGTTTCTCTTTCTGAGAGTTCATTGTTGGTGTATAAAAATGCCATCGAATTTCAGATGTTAATTTTTTATCAAGCTACCTTGTTGAATTTATCAAATCTTGTAGTACTTTTGTGGACTCTTTAAGGTTTTCTATGTACATTATCATGTCATCTGTGAATTATCAGTTTTACTTCCTCTTTTCTCTTTTGGATTCTTTTTATATTTTATTCCTGTCTGATAGCTGTAGCAAGGACTTCCAGTACCCTGTTGAGTAATAGCAATGAAAATGGACAACCTTGTCTGGCCGTGTTTATAAGGGGAATCACTTTAGCTTTTGACCACTGAGTATGATGATGGCTGTAGGTTTGTAGTACATGGCTTTTAGTATGTTGAGGTATGATCCTCTATTTCTACTTTGCCTAAAGTTTTTATCAAAAATGGATGCTGGATTTTGTTAAATGCTTTTTCTACATCTATTGATATGATCATATGATTTTTGTCCTTCATTTTGTATATGTGATTTATCCCATTTATTGATTTACAAATATTATACCAGCCTTGCATCCCCAAAATAAATCCCACTTGGTCGTGGTGTATAATCTTTTTAATGTATTGCTGGATCTGGTTTGCTAATATTTTGTTGAGGTCTTTAGCATCTATGTTCATCATGGACATTGGCCTGTAATTGTCTTTCTTTGTAGTGTCTTTATCTGGTTTTCAGGTTAGGATGATGCTGGCCTCATAAAAGGAGCTTGGGAGTCTTCCCTCTTCTTGAATTTTCTGCAATTGTTTGAGAATAGGTGTTAATTCTTCTTTGAATGTTTGGTAAAACTCTCCTATAAATCCATCTGGTCCAAGACTTCTATTTGCCTGGAGTTTTTTTATTACTGCTCCAATTTTATTAGTTGTGATCAACCTATTCCGGTTTTCTTATTCTTCCTGATTCAGCTTTGGAATATTGTATGTTTCTAGGATTTTGTCCATTTCACCCATGTTGTCCAGTTTGTTGGCATATAGTTGCTCATAGTTTTGTTTATGATCCTTTGTGTTTCTGTTGGGTCAGTTGTTATATCAGCTCTTTCTTTTCTGATTTTATTTATTTGTGTCCTCTCTCTTTGTTTCTTGGTGAGCCTGGCTAAAGGTGCATCTATTTTATTTATCTTTTCAAATAAACAGCTTTTGGTTTCATTGATCTTTTGCATTCTTTTTTTAGTCTCTATGTCATTAATTATTTCTCTGAGCTTTATTATTTTCTTCCTTCTACTTCCTCAGGGCTTTTCTTGCTGTTCACTTTCTAATTCTTTTAGTTGTCATGTTAGATGGTTTAGTAGAGCTTTTTCTTATTTCTTGATATATGCCTGTAATGCTATGAACTTTCCTTTCAGGGACTGCTTTTGCTGTGTCCCATAGATTTTGGGTTGTTGTCTGTTCATTTTCATTTTTTTCCAGGAAGTTTTTGATTTCTTCCTTGATTTCATTGGTACCCCATTCATTGTTTAATAGCATCCTATGCTGCCTCCATGTGTTTGAATATTTTTTAGTTTTTTTATAGTGATTGATTTCTAGTTTCACTTCATTTGGATCTGAGAAGATGCTTCATTTGATTTAAATCTTCTTGAACTTAAAGAGTCTTGTTTGGTGTCCTGACATGTGGTCTATCTTTGAGAATGTTCCAAGTGCACTTTAAAAGAATGTATATTCTGTTGCTTTGGGATGAAATGTTCTATATATGTCAACTAAACCCATTAGCTCTAGTGCATCATTTAAGATCTGTTTCTTTGTTGACTTTTTGTCTGGCTGATCTATATAATGATGACAGTGGGATGTTGAAGTCCTTTATGATTGTGTTGCTGTTGATCTCACCCTTAAAGTCCACCTTTTTTTTTTATATATATATTTAGGTGCTCCTATATTGGGTACATATTTATTTATAAGGATTATATCCTCCCGTTAGATTGATCCCTTTAGTATTAGGTAGCGACCATCTTTGTTGTTTTTTATGGGCTTTATTTGGAAGACTCTTTTGTCAGAAATAAGTATTGCTACCCCAGCTTTTTTTTTCATTTCCATTTGCATGGAATATTTTTTTCCTTCCCTTCACTTTCAGTCTGTGTGAATCTTTTGTTCTGAGGTTGGTCTCTTGTAGACAGCATATACATGGTTCATGTTTTCTTATCCATTCAGCTACCCTTTGTCTTTTGATTGGAGCATTTTATCTATCTACATTTAAGATTATTATTTATATGTACTTGTTTAACACCATTTTCCGTTTTCATGCCTATGTGCCTTACTCTCTATATTCTTTTTCTTCTTAGAGCAGTCCTTTTATCATTTCTTGCAATGCTGATTTGGTAGTACTGAACTCCTTTAGCCTTATTTTGTTTATAAAGCTCTTTATTTCACCATGGATTTTGAATGATAGCCTTGCTAGATAGAGCAGTCTTGGTTGCAGGTTCTTCCTTTTCATTATTTTGAGAACTTCATGCCAATCCCTTCTGGCATGAAGTGCTTCTGTTGATAAATCTCCTGACAGCCTTATGGGAGCTCCCTTGTAGGTCACTTATTGTCACTCTTTTGTGGCCCTTAGGATACTCTCTTTGTCCTTAACATTTGCCATTTTAATTATGTGTCTTGGAGTGGATCTCTTTGGGTTCATCTTGACTGGGACTCTCTGCTTCCTGAACTTCTATAGCTTTTTCTTTCACCAGGCTAGGGAAGTTTTCTAATTGCTTCTTCAAACAAGTTCTCTATCCTTTGCTCATCCTAATGTTCTCTTAAACTGTCCTCCTTCTTCTTAATTCTTTTTGTTGCTCTATTTGAGATTTTTTTTTCTACCATGTCTTCTAATTCACTGATTATATCCTCCACTTCATCCAGCTTACTTTTAATTCCTTCCACTGTGTTCTTGATAACAGAAATGATATTCTTTATTTCTAACTGTTTTTTTATCTAGAATTTCTACCTCCTTCTTTACATTGATGTGGTTGTCATTGACTTATTTGTAGTTCTCACTAAGTTTTTTGAATATCCTTATAACCATTATTTTGAACTCTGATAAATCTCTTGCTTCTATTTCACTTAGTTCTTTTTCTGGAGATTTTTCCTTTTCTTTCATTTGGGAGTTGTTTCTTTGATGCCCCATTATAGCTGTTTGTTTGCTTTTGTTCCTATGTGTAAGATAGAGCTACTATGACACCCATTCTTTATGGGATGGTCTTATGGAGTAAGTGTCCTGTGGGACATGGTGTTAAAGTCTCCTTGAACTCCTGACTTGACTGCTCTAGTAATGTCCCTTGTGTGGGTTATGTGGAACCTCCTGTTGTGATTGGGAGCTGATTGTTGTTGGCCCATTTGTGAGTGGGATTGGCTTTCACCCCATAGGATTGAGCTTAACAAATTGGAGTCAGCTGGAGATGGGAGTGCAAATCCAATGTTCTCTTTGAATGGGTTGACACAAGCTCTCTCTCAGTCCTCGAGAGGAGAGCTAGTTGTTTGCCTTCTAGCTCAGCAGTGCCCTGTCAGAAACCCTGAGGGGAGGCACTGAGGGGATCACACCAGATTCCCCAGCTCTGTTACATGTCTCCTTTCCCCTGTGTGGCTTCCCCAGCAGGGATGTGCAGGTGGAAATTGTAGGAAAAGAATAAGGCTGCCCTCCTCTACTTAGAGTGTAACCTTACCTTGGGAGGAGAAAGAGCTACTGCCTTTCTTCTGTCTGCAGTGTTCTGCCAGAGGCTTTGTTGGATTTCTCTGAGTCAGGTCCAATGTCCAAACTCTGCTTTACACCCCCTTTCCCCAGTGGATATGAGATTAGCAGGGCATTGCCAGGATAATCTGGAGATGCTAGCCTAATCCACCATCTGATTGAGGCGGTGAGGGTCCTTAGCCCTCAAGACAGGAGGCAGGTGCTCTCCTTTAAGTTCCATGACAGAGCTCTGGAAGTGAAGCTCCTAGGGGGATGCACCAGGTTTCACAGTTCTGATTTGTGACCCCTTTACCCTGTGAAGCTGTTACCAGGAAACCCCAGTGGGGCTTGGGGCTGCCTGTCACTGTATCCAATTCAACAGAGGCAGGGTTGAATCATATAAGGCGTTTATTGTGAAGGCCGGCCAACCAAGACAAGGAGCACGTAAGCATCCAAAATCTGTCTTCAGGAATGGCCTGAGGGATCAGGTTATATGGGGCAAACTGAAGTTGGGAATGGAATGCACCTACGTGCAGTCCTAGAAGTCATTCTTTTGATCTTGCCCACCTGGGGATGTCTGGACAAGGTGATATCTTCACTATTTTAATCTTGGTAGCCTGGCCATGTCTGGAAGAGGTGGTATCTTAACCCATTGTTCACAGCTGCACGACCTCCTTAATTGCTTTAGTCCAGGATCAAGGGGAGTGCAGAATGCAAAGGCTTAGGAGAAAGAAGCTTAAGGAAAAAAAACTTAAATCCTTGCTTACATAAACATATGTGTTCTATAATTTTATAAGTAATATAATTATATTTCAGATTAATTCAGGTGCTCAATCTTTTGGAAATTTTAGGTGCCCCTATCAAGGCTTCACTTGCAGGACAGTGCAGGTAAGGCTTGGGGTAATATATCAAGGCTGTCCCTTCAGCTTGGGGTAGCACCAGCTCTTGTGTGGGGTGTGAGAGAACTTGTCACCCCCCTCTCTCATTGCAGCTCACTGCGAAAGACCCTGATGTAGACCTCCAAGGGGGTAACTCCAGATGCCTTAATTCTGACCTGCAATTCCTACCCCCTTATAATCTTCACTTGGCTGGTGGTGTGGAGGGGTTTGGGGAATGCAAATCCAGGTTGGAAGTGGTACAGGTCTTCAGACCTCAAGAAGGGAGCTAGTTGCTTCCCTACAGCTCATCAACACCCTACCAGAGCTCTTGAAGGGAGACTTTTGGTCACACCAAATTTCACAGTTCTGATTTGTGACCTATTTTCCCAGCAAGCCTGCCCCTGCAGGGTGGTGCATGTGGGGTTTGGAGTGATAACACAAGGCTACCTCCTCTGCTAAAGGTTTCTCTGGCTCTTGTGGAGGGAGTAGAGAGCTTGTCACCTTCTGAAAGCATCTGATGGGGGAGTTCCAAAGATCCAGTTCTGGTTCACACTTTGTTCCTGCTATGATTTGTTCTTGGCTTGTGGTACAGGCCACTTTTGAAATGCAAATTTAGGCTTTTGGAATGCACATTCAGAAGGAAACATGTTAGGGGTGGTGCAAGGGATTGGCCCTCAAGAAGGGAGCTAGGCACTTTCCCTACAGCTCAGGGGCACCTCACCATAGATCTTGAAGGAAAGCTCCTGGGGAATGCACCAGTTTCACAGTTCTGATTTGTGACTCCATTTTCCCAAAGAGTCTGCTCCCACAGGGTGGTGCAGGTGGGGTTTCAAGTGATAGCACAAGGCTGCCTCCTCTGCTTGGGGTGGCCCAGCTCTTGGGCAAGTAGAGAGCTTGTCATGTCTCTCTATCCCTGCAGCTCACTGCCAGAGGCTCTGGTGAAGGCCTCTGAGGAAGGGATCTCCAAAATCCCAGTTCTGGTTTGCACTTTGCTCTGGCTGTGGATTCCTGCTTGGCTTGAGGTGTAAGCAAGTTTTGGAATGCAAATCCAGGCTTTGGGAATGCAAATTCAGTTGGTCCCTGTTTGGGGGTGGTGCAGGACCTTAGCAGGTTAGTTAGCTGCTGGCTTTCTAGCTACTGTGGTGCCCAGACAAAGATCCTGTAGGGAGGTTTGCAAGGGCAGTACTCCCCTTATTCCCCAGCTGTTAGTAGCCTGAGGCCCTGCCCAGGGCAACTTCCTTTGGAGTTTGAGCCCGCCTACCCCATGAGAGGGGGGAAAGATGGGCTCTTATTCCCCAGCCACTCAGTTCAATGTTAGTTTACGGCTGTCTATAGTTTCTCCAGAGGAAAAAGCACTTTTCAGGTCCCTTTTGGGTACAACTCTCAGTTCTTTAAGCCAGGCTCAAGCTTCAGAGAGTAGTGTCAGCAGTATTTGGAAGACAGGGTTAGTGCACTTTTGGCAGCTGGTGCTGTAAGAATAGAAGTGCTGGACCCTGGGAGTTGGTGCGGGATGTTGGCTCGGGACTGGGACCTCAGCAGCCTGCCTTCCTGATCTCCAGTACTATGCCACCCTGATCTCCTTTTGACTTTTGTACACCTTGAGTCTCCATCCCCCCACCAGAGATCTGGGTGAGTGCCTGAGAGCGATCCCCTGTGTGGTGGCCTATACAGAGATGTTCTGGATTCAGGCAGACTGCCTCTCTTTTCCAGTGGGCCAACTCCTCACTTATTTTTTGCCGACAAATATTATGTAGGCTTTCTTTCAGTCCCTGGTGTTCAGTGTTGGGAGTCTTGGCATGGGATTGAGACCCTTTTTTCCTCTGTGGGGTCTTTTGCAACCTCAACATTTCTCCTGCTAAATCTGCTCCCCCTGGGTGCAGACACCAGCCCTTTCCACCTCTCTACCCCTCTTACCAGTCTGTGTGTAGCTTCTTTTTTTCAATCCTTGAATATAATACTCCTGTTCATGTATCTTTCTGTTGTTAATTCAGGTGAATTGCTCTAGGTTTTAGCTGTATCTTTACATTGGCCATGGGAGCAGGAGTATATTGCTTTCACCTATTCTGCTATCATCTTCTGACCTAATTATATATTTTTTTATTACAATTTGTATTCAACACTTTTTTTGTATTAGTTCCAGGTGTAAATCACAGTGGATAGACATTCATATAGGTTACAAAATGTTCACTTGAATAACTCAAGTGTCCACCTGACACCATAGATAGTTATTACAATATTGTTAACTATATTCTCTATGCTTTACCTTACATCTCTCTGCCTATTTTGTAACTACCAATTAGTACTTTTTAATCACATCACATTTTTTTTATCCCTTCCCACAAAATCCTTCTCCTCTGGCCTTCATTAGTTTTTCCTATGAGTTTATAAGTCTGTTTCTACTTTGTGTGCTTGTCTATTTTGTTCTTTAGATTCTTCATGTAAGTGATATAATATGTTATGTGTCTTCCTCTGTCTGACTTATTTCACTTAGTATAATACCTTCTAGACTTATCCATGCTGTCGTAAATGGTAACATTTCATTGTTTTTCATGGTCAAGTAACATTCCGTTGTATGTATTAACCACAACTTTTTATCTACTTGTCTACTGATGTACTCTTGGGTTGTTTTCATGTCTTGGCTATTGTAAATAATGCTGCAGTCAATATGGGGGTGAATATATTCTTGCAAATTAATGTTTTGTGTTTCTTTGGATATATACCCAGAAACAGAATAGCTAAGTATAAGGCAGTTTCATTTTTAATTTCTTTGAGAAAACTCCACATTGTTTTTCATAATGGTTGCACCAACTGGCATTTCCAACAGTGCACTAGGGTTCACTTTTCTCCACATTCTTTCCAACACTTGTTGTTGTTTTTTTGTTGTTGATGATAGATTTATTGATGATAGATTTTCTGACAGGTGTGAAGAAATATCTCATTGTGGTTTCAATTTGTATTTATTTGAGCAACTTTTCATATGTCTGCTGGCCATCAGTGTGTCCTCTTTGAAGAAGTATCTATTCAGGTTTTGTGCTTACTTTTCAATGGGTTGTTTGTTTATCTGGTGTTGAACTGTCTGAATTCTTTGTAAATTTTGAATATTAACCCATCATCAGATTTATCATTGGTGAATATCTTCTCCGATTCAGTAGGTTGTCATTTGCAGATGGATTTCCTTGTTGGGGAAAAAAAATTTAGTTTGATGGAGTCCCACTTGTTCATTTTTTAATTTTGTTTCCCTTGAAAGAGGAAATATGCCTGAAAAAGAAATATTGCTAAGAGAAATGTTTTCAATATTACTGTCTATGTTTTCTTCTTAAAGTTTTATGATTTTAGGTCTTACATTTAAGTCTTTATTTTGAGTTATTCTGATATATCTTGTAAAAAGGACTAGTTTTTTTTTTGCATATATCTGTCCAATTTTCCCAGTACCATTTATTAAATAGATTGTCTTTACCCTATTGTCAGTTCTTGCTTCCCTTGTCATAATTTAATTAACCTTGTAAGCATGGATTTAATTTTGGTGTTTCTATTCAATTTCTTTGATCTATGTGTCTATTTTTATACCAGCACCACACTGTTTTGATTACTATAGTCCTGTAGTATAATTTGATAATAGGTACTGTGATACCTCTCACTTTATTTTCCTTTTTCAAGACTGCTGTCACTATTCAACATCTTTTGCATTTTTCCACAGATTTTTGTTTTTCCTTTCTTTTTTTATTGTACTTATTAGGGTGATATTAGTTAATAAAATTATATATGTTTCATGTATAATTCTATAATACATCATCTGTATATTGTATTGTGTGTCATGTCTCCTTCCATCCCCATTTATCCCTCTAAAAGCCTTTTCTACTTCCCTCCCCCTTTTTCCCTCTGTTAATCACTATACTGTTTTCTTCACACAAATTTTTGAATTATTTGCTCTAATTCTGTCAAAACATGCTATTGGTATTTTGATACTAATGGCTCTGAATCTATAGATTGCTTTGGGTAGTATGGATATTTTAATGACGTTAATTCTTCCTATCTTTAAGCATGGTGTATGCTTCCATTCATTAGTGTTTTAAAAATCTTTTTACAATGTTTTATAATGTTCTGAGTGCATGTCTTATGTCTCCTTGGTTAGGTTATTCTTAGGTACTTTAATTGTTATGCAGTTGTAAATTGGATTACTTTATGTTTCCCTTTCTTTTTATCTTTCTTTTAAAATTCTTATTGATCTCTAGAGAAAGAGGAAGGGGGGGAGAGAGAGAGAGAGAGAGAGAGAGAGAGAGAGAGAGAGAGAAATATCCACATGAGAGCAAAACAGCAATTGGCTGCCTCCTGTACACCCTCTACCAGGGATCCAACCAGGAAACCCGGTGTGCACCCTGACCAGTAATCAAACCAGCATTCTTTCAGTGCATGGGACAATACCCAACTAGCTGAGACACTGGCAGGGCTCGCTCTTTCCCTTTCTGATAGTTCTTTATTGGGGCAACCGATTTCTGAATATATAGTTTATATCCTGCTATTTTACTGAATTGATTAATCAGTTTTTGTACTCTTTCAATGGAATCTTTAGGGTTCTCCATTTATAGTATCATACCATGTGCAAATAATGACAGTTTTATCTCTTCCTTTTTAATTTGGATACCTCTTCTTCTTGTCTGATTGCTTTGACTAGGAATGCCAGTACTATGTGGAATAAGAGTGGTGAGAGTGGACCACAACCCCTGACATTCCTGATGTCAAGAAAAACACTTTTTGTTTTTCCCTGTTGAGTATGATGTTAGCTGTAGTTTTGTTATATATGGCCTTAAATAAGTGAGGCGTGTTCCTTCTATTCCCACTTTGCTGACAGTATTATCAAAAATGAGTGTTGGACCTGGCCGGGTGTGACTCAGCTGTTGAGCGTCGACCTAGGATCCAGGTGATCGGGGTTCGATTCCTGGTCAGGGCACATGCCTGGGTTGTGGGCTCAATCAATGACTCTCTCATCATTGATGTTTCTGTCTCTCTCTCTCCTTTCCTCTCTCTGAAATCAATAAAGATATATTTTTTAAAAAATGGGTGTTAGATTTTGTTGAATGCTTCTTCTGCATCTATTGATATAATTACATGATTTTTATCCTTTTTTTGTTTGTTTGTATCACATTAATTGATTTGTGGATGTTAAGCCATCTTTGCATCCTGGAAATAAATTCTATTCAATCATGGAGTGTGATATTTATAATGTATTGCTGAATTCAGTTTGTTAATGTTTTGTTCAGGATTTCTGCATCTATGTTCATCAGGAATACTGGCCTATAATTTTCTTTTTTTTGTAGTGTCTTTATCTGGTTTTGGAATCAAGAGAATGTTGGCCTCGTAAAATAATATTGGGAGTCTTGCTTCCATTGGAATTATTTTAATAGTTTGAGAAGGATAGGTGTTAATACTTCTTTGAACATTTTGTAAAATTCACCTGTAAAGCCATCCAGTTTAGGACTTTTGTATGCTGGAAGATTTTTTTTTCTATTTTTTTAAGTTCCATTTATTGGAGTGACATATTATGCTGAGAGTTTCTTTGCTACTACTTTAATTTTGTTGTTTGTAATTGGTCTGTTCAAATTTTCTGTTCCCTCTTGATTCAGTCTGGGGGATAGTATGATTTTAGAAATTTTTCCATTTCTTCCTGATTGTCCAATTTGCTGGCATATAATTGTTCATAGAATTTTCTTTTGCTTGTTTGTTTGTTTGTTTGTTTGTTTGTTTAGGGTATTAAAGGTTTATTTTTTGGAAGAGGAGGAAGCATAATTTAAGGCATGACTTGTAGCATAGTGCATTTGAGATTCATCCATGTTTTTTACATGTATCAGTAGTTTGTTCCCTTATATTGCCCTGTGGAATCCTAATGGGTGGATGTATCACAATTTCTAAAATCATTTTTATTTTTCAATTACAGTTGGCATGTATTATTATATTAATTTCAGGTTTATACCCCACTAATTAAACAGTACATAACTTACTAAGTAACCACACTTATGCTGTATTTTATCTCCTTATGACTATTCTGTAACAACAAATTTGTACTTCTTAACCCCTCACCTTTTTCGCCTATCTCCCCAATCCCCTTTCCATCTGACAACTGTCAAAATGTTCTTTGTATGGATGAGTTTTTTTCTGTTCTGCTTCTTTTTTTTATTTTTTTATTCAATCATTGATAAACATGTATTTATTGACATTTTATTGTTCAATGTTTTTATCCTTTTTGTCTTCTTCTTAAAGAAGGCACTTTAACATTTCATGTAACACTGGTTTGGTGGTGATGCACTCCTTTAACTTTTTATTCCCTGAGAAGCTCTTTATCTGTCTTCATGTTCTAAATTATAGTTTTGGTGGGTAGAGTAATCTTAATGATAATTCCTTGCTTTTTATCATTTTGAATATTTCTTGCCAGTTCCTTCTAGCCTGCAAAGTTTCTATTGAAAAATCAACTGACAGTCATATGGGAGTTTCCTGGTAGGTAACTAACTGCTTTTCTCTTCCTGCTTTTAAGATTCTCTCTTTTTCTTTAACCTTTTGTATTTTAATTATGATGAGTCTTGATGTGGGCCTCTTTGGGTTCATCTTGTTTGGGACTCTCTACACCTCCTGGACTTTTATGTCTATTTCCTTCACCAAGTTAGGGGAGTTATCTGTTATTATTTTTCAGATAAGTTTACAATTTCTTGCTCTATCTCTTCTCCATATGTCACACCCGTGATGTGAGTGTTGGTATGTTTCGAATTGTCCCAGAGGCTTCTTAAAATAGCTAAGATCTGGAAACAGCCTGTGTCCATCAGTTGATGAGTTGATAAAAATGCTATGGTACATTTACAGAATGGAATACAATGAAGCTGGAAAAAGAAGAATCTCTTACTTTTGAGAGGGCATGGAGGAACCTAGAGATTATTATGAAAAGCAAAATAAGCCAGACAGAGAAAGACAAATATCACATGATCTCACTTCTATGTGGAATATAATGAACAAAGTACATTGATGAACAAAATAGATCCAGCATCATGGAGGCGTGGACCAAACTGAAGAACCTCAGAGGGAAGAGGGAAAGATGGGCAAGAAAAGATTAACCAAAGATCTTATATGCATATATGCATTGCCCATGGACGCATACAAAAGTTAGGTGAAGACCTGGGGTGGGGCAAGAACCTGAGGTAGGGGGACAATCAGGCAAAATGAGGGGAGACATCTATAATACTCTCAACAATAAAGATAAATAAATAAATACTCATATTTTTTATTCTTTTTTATTTTTGCTATTCTGATTGTTTGTTTATTTTTTTCTATTTTCTATTCTAAATCATTCATTCAATTCTCAGCTTGACCTACTCTACTGTTGATTCCCTGTGAATTATTATTTGTTATAGTTTAATGTATCCTTCATTTCTAACTGGGCCTTCTTTATGCTGCTGATGTTTTCACTAAGTCGCTTAAGAATCCTTATAACCAGTGTTTTGAACTCTGTATATAGTAGATCACTTGTCTCCATTTTGTTTAGTTCTTTTTTTCTTTTTTTTGAGTTTTGGGATTGTTCTTTTATTTGGGACATGTTTCTTTGTCTCCTCATTTTTACAGCCTCCCTGCGTTCATTTCTATGTATTAGGTAGAGCTGCTGCATCTCCTAGGCTTGGTAGAGAGACCTAATATAGTAGGTGTCCTGTAGGGTCCAATGGCACAGCCTCCCAATTCAGTTGTGCTAGTTGCTCAAAGTGCACCTCCTGTGTGGGCTATGTACACCTTCCTCTTGTAGTTGAGCCTTGACGGCTGTTGGGATGTCAATGAGAGGGATTTACCCCCAGGTTAATCAGCTTCAAAGACTGGCTGTGACCACCTGCCACCAACTTCCAACCACTATGGAGGATCAGATGTGCAGGAACCCACCCTACAGAGCGAGACTTACTTTAGCAGAACTCTGGTGCACTCTGAGTTTACCCCTTGTGTGTGTCTCTTGTGGAGTTGTTTGGGTGGTGGTGTTGCGATGTGGTCTGAGGCTGTCCACTGAGTGCGCTGGGTCTGGGGCATCTTAGTTAGTACAGGTCAAGGCATTGCAATCAATGATAACCAGGTTGATGGAGATTCAGATATGAGCCCTTGTGTCAGCTTTTTGTGGGGGAGGTTCATCAAAGGAACAATGCCTTCTGCCAGTACTTCTGTCTGGGAGAAAGTTGCATGCCCAGCTCTTGCTCTGATGTTGGGCAATTTGATTCCTCCCCACATGCCCCTGGTGAGTCCAAGTAATTCTGTGTGCAGGACCTTTAAAAAAAACTGCCTGGGACTCCAGCAGGCCTCTGTATTCCTCAACTTTAGTCTCTGATGGTTTAAATAGCCAAAAATTATAAGGACTTCTCTTTCTAACAGTGGTACCCAAGACTGGGGCTACTGGTGTGGGGTTGGGACTCCTTGCTTCTCAGGGGTGATGTCTTCTGTGGAGATTTCTCTCCCAACTTTTATCCTCTACATGTGGGCGTGAGACCAGTCCATTCTGTATCTCTGCCCCTTCTATTAGTCTTGATGTTGCTTTTTCTTTAATTCCCTAATTTTAGGTCTTCCAATCATCCACATTTCAGGTGTTCCTGAATGATGGTTGTTCTGTAGTTTAGTTGTAATTTTCACATGTCTGTGAGAGGAAGTGAGTACCTCATTAACTATGCTTCAATCTTGACCAGAAGTCTGTCACAGTACTTTCTTATGATCCTTTTTCATTTCTGTGATGTCCATTACTTCTCTTTCAGTACTGGTTTTATTTATTTGGATTCTCTCTTTTTCTTGATAAGCCTAGTTAAACCAAACATGTTTATTTTTTTCCAAAAAACTAACATTTTGTTTCATTGATCTCTTGTAGTGGATTTTAGGTTCTATTTCATTTACTTCCACTCTGATATTATTTCCTTCCTTCTAATCACTTTGGACTTTGTTTGCTGTTCCTTTTCTAACTCCTCTAGATGTAAAGGTAAATAGTTAATTTGCATTTTTTTTCTTTTTTTTCTCACCTGAGGATATGTTTATTGATTTTAGAGAGAGGAAGGGAGAGAGAAAGAGAGAAGCAGAGATGTGAGAGATAAACATCAATTGGTTGTTCCTCATACATACCTCAATGGGGGATCAAACATGCAACCAGGAATAGACTTTGACCAGGAATTGAACCCATAGTCTTTTGGTATATAGGATGATGTGCCAAACAACTGAGCAACACTGGCGAGGGAACTTTTTTCTTGAGGTAGGCCTGAATTGCTATGAATTCTCCTCTTAAGACTGCTTTCACTGTGTCCCATAGAATTTGCTTTAATGTGTTCCCATTTTTATCTGTCTAAAGCTACCTTTTTATGTCTTCCTTGATCTCATTATTAACCAAGTCATTGTTTAGTAACATTGTATTTAGCCCTCATTTGTTTGTGTGTTTTTCAGGGTTGTTTTTTTTCTAGTAATTGGTTTCTAGTTCCATACCATTGTTTCTGGAAGAAATGCTTGAAATAATTTCACACTTTTTAAATTTATTGAAGCTTGTTTTATTGCCTAACATTTAATCTAATCTGGATATTATTTTATGTACACTTGAAAAAACGTATATCTTGCACTTTTGAGAAGGGAAATGCTCTGATTAAATTCATGTCCTCTAATGTGTTTTTTGAAGTGATTATTTCCAACTAGAATTTGACAAAGGAGGCAAGAACATACAATGGAGTCAAGACAGGCTCCTCAATAAATGGTGTTGGGAAAATTGGACAGGTACATGCAAAAAATATAACAAGCTCTTGTAGGAGTTGATCAGTGGTTAGAGCATCACCCTGAGAATCAGCCATAGCACCAAAGGGCCATGGGTTTGATTCCCAGTTAAGGGCACATGCCTGGGGGGCAGGTTAGATACCCTGCCCTAGTAGGACCTCGAGCTTGAGGTTACTAATTAATGTGTCTCTCTCACATACATGTTTCTCTCATTCTCTGTTTGTTTCCCCCTCCCTCGATCCCTTCCACTCTCTAAAAAATAAAAAAATAAAAAAATCCTTAGGTAAGGAATAAAAAAAGGTAACTGGACCACCAACTACACCATACACAAAATTTAAAATCAAAATGGATAAATGTTTAAATTTAAGTCATGAAACCATAAAAATCCTACAAGAAAAGATAGGCAACAAAATCTCAGACACCACTCGCAGCAAGGAAAATTCAGGAGAAGATAAACAAATGGAAATACACAAAGCTAAAGGATAAACAACTGTGTGGGAAAACATATTTATCAATGATTCATCCAACAAAGGTTTAATTTACAAAAAATATAAATAACTTACACAACTCAACATGAGAAACACAAACAATCTAATTTAAAAATAGCAAAGTACCTGAATACACACTTCTCCAAAGAGGACATACAAATGGCCAATAGACATATGAAAAACTGCTCAAGGTCACTGATCATCAGAGAGATGTAAATTTAGATGACAATGAGGTATCACCCTGCACCTGTCAGAAAGGCTATTATGAATAAATGAACAAACAACAAGTCTAGTTGAAGATATGGAGAAAAGAAAATCTTATTGTGTACTATTGGTGGAAATGCAGGCTGGTACAGCCACTGTGGAAACAGTAGTTTCCTCAAAAAATTAAAAATGGAAATGCTTTTTGACCTATGTCTGGGTATATATACTAAGAATCTTGAAATATTAATCAGAAAAAATATATGTACCCCTATTTTCATAACAGTGTTATTTACAAGAACCAAGATCTGGAAATAACCCAAGTACCCAGCAGCAGATGAGTGGATAAAAAAATGTGGAACATTTACACAATGAAATACTCCATGGCTTTAAAAAAGAAGGCATTCTGGTGCTTTGTCATAGCATGGATAGACCTGGAGATTACCATGTTAAGCAAAATAATCAAGTTCAAAAGCCAAACACCATATCACCACATTAGTATGTGGAATCTAACAAACAAAATGGAACTAGAAGCATGAATATGTGCAATAGACTGGCCAATGCCAAACAAGAGGTGGTGGGGATGACTGCAAAAAGAAGTTAAAGGGATTAGCTAAAGAGCATATATGCATGTCCTATGCATAACCCAAAAATAATGTGGTGAAGTACCAGAGTGCTTTGAGATTTTACTTGATCTGCTTCTGGAACTGGGCCTTGGAAAAGCATACTTTCATGAACATCTTGGTCCTGTAAAGCCCACCCAGACATAGCAGAGGGAACAACAAGCCATGAGTTGTTAACTCCAAACAGGGTACTCAAGACCAGTCACAAACAGCATCTGGCATTGGCCTGCACCAGAGACCCTCCAAAAAGACTGAGAGTCCTAGCAGATCTACAAAATACATAGAAACAAATCCAAATAAGTAGCCAAAATGTGACAAAAAATACAACCTGACAAAATGTGACAAAAAACACAACATGAATGAAAGAACAAGAAAATTCTGAAGAAGAGTTAAGTGAAATGGAGATAAACAATCTATCAGATAGAGAGCTTAGAATACTGATTGTAAAGATGCTCAACAGTTTGAAAAAAGATGTGGATACTATGAAGAAAATTAAGAATGACATAGCAGAAATAAAGAATACATTGGAAGAAATAAACAGCAGATTAGAGGAAGCTGAGGATTATATCAGAAAATTACAAGACAGGGTGGGAAAACTCACTCAACCGGATATCCAAAAAGAAAAAACAATTAAAAAACAAGAGGACATTCTAAGAGAGCTGTAGCACAATATGAAATGTAACAATATTCATATTATAGGAATGCAAGAAGAGGAAGAATATAAGCAAAGGATAGAGAATTTGTTTGAAGAAATAATGGCAGAAAACTTCCCTAACCTAGTGAATAAAAAAGACACAAGTTCAGGAGGCACAGAGAGTCCCAAGAAAGAAAAACCCAAAGAGACCCACACACAGACACATCATAAATAAAATGCCAAAAATTCAAGACAAAGAAAGAATCTTAAAGACATCAAGGGAAGAGCAATCTGTTACCTACAAATGAGCTCCATTAAGGCTGTCAGCTGACTTCTCATCAGAAACTCTACAGTCCAGAAGGGAATGACATGAAGTATTTAAGGTAATGCAAAACAAGGATCTGACCCAAGATTACTCTATCCAGCAAGGCTATCATTCCAAATAGATGGCAAAATAAAGAGCTTCTGAGACAAAAAATAAATTAAAAAGTCTAAAGGAGTTTATCACCACCAAACCAGCATTGAAGAAAATGTAAAAGGGACTGTTATAATAAAAAGTAGAAATTGAGAGAGAAACACAGACATAAAGAATTAAAAGGGCAAAAGATAAGTACCTACCAATAATAACCTTAAATGTAAATAGCTTAAATGCCCCAATAAAAAGATACAGGGTGGCTGAGTAGATAAGAAAACATGACCCAAATATATGTGGTCTACAAGAGACCCACTTCAGAACAAAAGATTCACACAGGATGAGAATGAAGGGATGGAAAAAAAAGTTCCATGCAAATGGAAATGAAAGAAAGGTGGGTTAGCAATACTCATATTGGAAAAAATAGACTTCAAAATGAAGACCATAACGAGAGAAAAGAAAAGTCATTATATAATACAAAAATGATCAATCCAATACTCATATCTGACTAGGATTCAAAATGGAGATCATAATGAGGTACAAGAAATGTCACTACATAAAACTAAAGGAATTGATTCAACAGGAGAATATAACACTAATAAACATATATACACCCAATATAGGAGCACATAAATTTATTTTAAAACTTCTGGAAGACATCAAGAGAGAGATTGACAGCAATACAGTCATAATAGGGGACTTTAACACCCCACTGACTTCACTGGCTAGGTCTTCCAGACAAAATAAATAAACAAGAAAACAGTGACCCTATATGATACACAACATCAGATGGAATTAATTGACATTTACCAAATATGCACCCCAAAACTGAAGAATATATATTCTTCTCAAGTGCACATGGGACATTCTCAAACATAAACCACATGTTAGAATACAAAACAAGTCTCTACAAGTTCAAGAAGATTGAAATCATATTAAGCATGTTCTTGGATCACAATGACATGAAATTAGAAATCAACTACAATAAAAACACTAAAAGACATTCAAACACATGGAGGCTAAATAGCATATTTTTAAACAATGAGTGGGTTACCAAAGAGATCAAGGAAGAAATAGAAAACTTCTTGGAAACAAATAAAAATGAAGACACAACATCCCTAAATCTGTGGGACACAATGAAAGCAGTCATGAGAGAGAAGTTTATAGCACTACAGGCCTACCACAAAAAACTAGAAAACCTTTGAATAAGCTCTCTAGCCTTTCAACTTAAAGACTAATAAAGAAAACAATAAAAGCCCAGAGTAAGAAGAAGGAAGGAAATAATAAAGATCAGAGTAGAAATAAGTGACACAGAGAGTAAAAAAAAAAAAACAATACAAAAGATCAATGAGACCAAGAGATGGTTCTTTGAAAAGATAAACATGATTAATTAACATTTAGCCAGACTCATCAAGAAACAAAGAGAGAGGACACAAATAAACAAAATAAGAAACTAAAGAGGTGAAGTAACAGCTGACCCAAGAAGAATTCAAAGGATTCTAAGAAAATACTATGAACAATTATATGCCACCAACCTTTACAAGCTGGGTGAAATGGAAGAATTCCCAGAAAAATAAAACCTTCCAAACTCAATCAGGATGAGCCAGAAAACCAAAATTGGTAAATAACTGCTGAATAAGTTGAATCTGTAATCAAAAATACTCCCAGCACACATAAGCTCTGGTCCAGATGGCTTCACAGGGGAATTTTACAAACATTCAAAGGTGAACTAACGCCTATCATCGTCAAATTATTCCAAAAAATCCAAGAAGTAACACTTCTAAGCTCTTTGTACAAGGCCAGAATTAGCATAATTCCAAAACCAGATAAAAACACAAACAGATAAACAATGAAAGGCCAATAATCCTGATGAATATAGATGTTAAAATCCTCAAGAAAATATTACAAATCAGATCCAGCAATATTTTAAAAAGATTATACACCATGATTAAGCAACATTTATTCCAGGGGTACAAGGTTGGTACAATATTCCCTAATCAATAAACGTGATAAATCACATAAACAAATGGAAAAGCAAAGATCACATGATCATATAAATTGATGCAGAAAAAACATTTGACAAAATCCCACACCCATTTTTGATAAAAACTCTCAGCAAAATGAGAATAGAGAGAACATTCCTCAACATAATTAAGGCCATATATAATACACCTACAGCCAACATCATATACAATGGGCAAAAACTAAAACCATTTCCCTTAAGAATAGGAACAAGAAAGGGGTGTCCACTTTCACCACTCTTATTCAACATAGTACTGGAAGTCATAACCACAGCAATCAGACAAGAGGAAAACATAAAGTCATCCAAATTGGAAAGGAGGAAGTAAAACTGTCATTATTTGGAGATGACATGATATTTATTGTACACAGAGAATTCTAAAAACTTCCCCAAAAAACTAGTAGATTAAATAAATGAATTCAGCAAGGTAGGAGGATAAAAAATTAACACCCAAAAATCAACGACATTTTTACACACCAATAATGTACTCTCAAAAAGAAAAACTATGAAACAATCCCATTTACCATTGGAACAAAAAATTAAAGTACTTAAGAGTAAGCTTCACCGAGGGGGTAAAAGACCTGTATTTGGAAATCTACAGGATGTTGCAAAAGTAAATACAGGAAGATATAAAGAAGTGGAAGAATATACCATGTTCATGGATTAGAAGCATTAACATTATTTAAATGACCATATTACCCAAAACAATCTATAAATTCAATGCAATGCTTATTCAAATACCAATGGCATATTTGACAGATCTAGAACAAATATTTCCAACTTTAATATGGAACCAAAAATACGCCAAATAGCCATGGCAATCTTGAGAAAGAGGACAAAGTTGGAGAAATCACAATACCAGATATCAAGTTATACTCCAAAGCCTCTGTAATCAAAGCAGCCTCATACTGTCACAAGATCATTCATATAGATCATTGGAACAAAACGGAGAATGCAGAAATTGACCCAAGCCATTACCCTCAATTAATATTTCACAAAGAAGGCAAGAACATACAATGGAGGAAGGACAGTCTCTTCAATTAATGGTGTTGGGAAAATTAGACAGATTCATGCAAAAAATGAAACTAGATCACCAATTTACACCATACACAAAAATAAACTCAAAATGGATAAAAGACTTAAATGTAATTTGTGTATCCATAAAAATCCTAGAAGTAAACATAGGCCACAGAAATCTCAGACATCTCTCATAGCAATGAGTTTGCTTATACACCTCCTACTCTAAATGAAACAAAGGAGAAAATTAACAAATGGGACTACATCAAAATAGGAATTTCTAGTGCTTGCTTCTGCCTCAGAAACATCAATTAGAGAAATCATCTGGGTATAAAATTACTTTTACAAGAGCCAAGAATTCAAGATTTGGGTTTACCACACCTGGGTGAAACAAATAAATAATAAAAAATGCAGTAAGTTGGATAAGAAAGAGATTCACACCATTCCCGCACCCCATCCCCAATCTCTGGCAACCCAGCATGTAAAGAGATACCCTCTTAATGGGACAAAGAAGTAAGAGTCTCATATCACCACAGACCCTAGAACAACACTGTCTGAGCATTAGACTTACTCCCATGGTTGTAGGTGGTTCCTTGTATGATATCACAAACACAGGACCCTGGATCATCCTGGCCGATGTGGTCACTGGTAGCACCCTTGGCACCTAGTTCCAAGAAAGCTTTCTAAAATCCAGATCCTTGGCTCACTTTGAAGCTTATGGGCTTCAGCAGCCCCAGGAAGCATCCTTGATGCAAGGTTTCCAGAAAGTCCAATGAATATAGGCCCCAGGCTCAACACAATGCCTGCCAGCTTCAGTAGCCTCAAGTGGCTCCATAAAACCCAGGGGGCCTTCATGTCACTTGGCTCTGGAAAAGCTCCTATAAAACATTGCCTCCAGCTTTTCCAGGCACCTGCTGACTTCAACTGCTCCAGGAAGCTCTCACAGCTCCAGGTGGTTTCTTTAGCTTTGGGTACATGCTTCCACCTTATTTCCTGCCAGTTCCCATGGGGCCAAGTGGCTCCTGTGTCCCTATGCTCCAGATGGTCTCATACAACCAAGTATGTGACCTACCATTATGACAGCTGGGATTCATGGCACCAAGCCCCAGATGGACATCTAAGAACACTGGCTCCTGAATTCTCCCAGTCCCAAGACAGGACTCATGGATCTAGTTTTGAGACTGGCTTCCAATCATCAAGCCAGCTCCTGATACCACAGATTACAGGTTATTTCTTGCAGCTCAGGCTTGAGATTTCTCCTAGAACTAAACCAGCCAACATAACTCCAGCCTACAGGCTGGTCTCAACAAACCCTGATACTGGGCCCATCCCAGTGGCCACCAGTGAATGTTGTCTGAGAATTGAGGTCTTCCCATGCACATCCAGGTCCTAGGCCCATTACCACAGTCTCAAGCACCAGGACTTCTCTAGTGAATCCAGGCTCTAGGATCACTCCCACAGACCTAGGCACTAGGGCGGTCCCTGTGTAACCAAATATACTATTTGCTTATACTTACTAGTCAACAAACCTGCTCACCAAAGGATTTCAGCAGCAAACATACCCACAGACCCCACCAGATAGCCCACACAGTATCTCTGGACAAGCTGATTGGTGAAGGACTTAACTCATCTAAAAAAGTTTAAAAGAGGCTTATGCTTCCTCAAATTTGAAGGCACCAACATAAGACAACAAAGATTATGAATAATAAAAAGACATGACTTAACCAAATAAAATTAATAAACCTCCAGTGATAAACTTTAAAAAATGGAGATGTATGAATTATCTGACAAAAAAACATCAGAAAAATCCTCTTGAAAAAATTTAGTGAAGTACAAGAAAACAGATATAAACCACTAAATGAAAGTAGGAAAAAATGCATCAACAAATTAAGTTCAACAAAGAAATAAAAACATGTTTTAAATCAAGCAGAAACCTTAAGGATGAAGAATATATTCAACGAACAGAAGAATTCAAAAGAGAGCACCAAAAATAACTTCAACTAATTGCAAGAAAGAATTAGTGAACTAGAAGACAGGTGATTTGAAACCTCAAGTCAGAGAAGTAAAATAAATGAATAAATAAAAAAGAGTGAAAACAAGCAACATATCCCCCCAGAAGATCTTGGAAGACAAGCAGTCCTGTCTTCCAGATCTGTTGGACAAAATCTGCTTCATGGTGTCAGCCCCTACGCAGCAGCTCACACATTGTGGTTGGGGTCAATCCTCATAGCAGGCCAAAAAGACAACCCCATCAACTAAGAAGCAAACAGAAATCAAGACTGAACTACAACAGGAGGGCTCACATAACCCACACAAGGGATGTTCCTTAGAGCACATAGCTCAGATGATCAGGAAGATTGAACAACTGAGCCCCAAAAGACACCTAGTACATAAGGCCACCATACCAAGACAGAAGCATAGCAGATCTGGCTCATACACAAAAACAAATACAGAAAGGCAACCAAAAGCGGGAGAAAAGGAAACATGCCTCAAATGAATGAACAGGAGAAATCTCCAGAAAAAGAACCTAATGAAATGGAAGCAAACAAACTACTAGTGTTTCAAAAGAATGGCTATAAAAATGCTCAAAAAACTTAGGGAAAAAATGGATGACCTCAGTGAAAATTAAACAAAGAGATAGTAAACACTCAGAGGGAGGGATGTGGGGGTGGGAGAGATTAACCAAAGAACTTATATGCATATATGTATAACCCATGACACAGACAATAGTGTGGTGAAGGCCTGGGGGGGTAAAAGTGGGGTGTAGGGGTCAACAGGAGGAAAAAAGGAGACATCTGTAATACTTTCAACAATAAAGATAAATTTAAAGAGAAATTACATAGAAACTAAAAAGAAAATAGTCAGAAATAAAAAATAAAGTATCTGAAATGAAGTACACATTTTTTTAAAAATCAGCAGCAGGCTAGATAAAGTGAAGAATCAGATGAACAACTAAGGAAGACGTGATAGCAAAAAATGCCCAGAGCATATTTTATTTTATTTTAATTTTATTATTTTATTTTAATTTTATTATTTTATTTTACTTTCTTATTTTATTTTATTATTTTTAAATAATACTTTATTGAAAGTATTGGGCTGACAATGGTTAATATGAATATATAGGTTTCAGGTGTGAGTTTTTATGTTACAAGATCTGTATATTGCTCAGTGTGCCCACCACCCAAAGTCATATCTTCTCCCATCACCATATATTAAGACTCCCATCACCCCCACCCCTCACCCCCTTTCCTCTAGAAATCACCACACTGCTGTTTGTGTCCACGAGTTTCAATTTTGTATCCCACATATGAGTGAAATCATATGGTTCTTAGCTTTTTCTGACTGATTTATTTCACTTAGCATAATAGTCTCAAGGCCCATCCATGTTGTTACAAATGGCAGTAGTTCATCCTTTCTTATGGCTGAGTAGTATTCCATTGTGCACAGGTACCACATTTTCTTTATCCAGCCCTGTATCGAAGGACACTTTGGTTGTTTCCATGTCTTGGCTACAGTAAGCAATGCTGCAATGAACATAAGGGTGAATATATCTTTTCGAATACATGTTTTCGAGTTCTTCAGGTATATACCCAGGAGAGGTCTTGCTGAGTCATATGGTAATTCTATTCTTAATTTTTTCAGGAATTGCCAGACTGCTTTCCGTAGTGGTTGTACCAGTCTACATTCCCACCAGTACTGAATGAGGGTTCTCTTTTTTCCACAACCTCTCTAACACCTGTTATTGCTTGTCTTGTTGGTAATAGTCACTCTAATGGGTGTGAGGTGGTATCTCATTGTAGTTTTGATTTGTATTTCCCTAATTGCTAGGGAGGTCAAACATCCTTTCATATATCTATTGGCTGTTAGTAAGTCTTTTGGGGAGAGATATCTCTTCAGGCCCTCTGCCAGCTTTTTGATTGGGTTGTTTGTTTGGTGTTGAGTTTTATGAGTTCTTTATGTATTTTGGAAACTAAACCTTTGTCGGAGCTACTGTTTGCAAGTATCATCTCCCATCTTGTTGGCTGCCTCTTTGCTTTGTTTTCAGTTTCTTTTGCTGTGCAGAAGCTTTTTACTTTGATATAGTCCCATTCATTTATTTTTGCCTTTACTTCCGTTGCCTTTGGGGTCAAATTCATAAAATGCTCTTTGCAACCAAGGTCCATAAGTTTGGTTCCTATGTTTTCTTCTATGTAACTAATAGTTTCAGGTCTCACATTTAGATTGTTGATCCATTTTGAGTTAATTTTTGTTCATGGGGGCAAACTAATCTAATTTCATTCTTTTGCATGTGGTTTTCCAGTTTTTCCAGCACCACTTATTGAAGAGGCTAACTTTAGTACATTGTGTGTTTCTGGAGCCTTTTTTGAAACTTATTTGCCCATATACATGTGGTTTTATATCTGGGCTCTATTCTGTTTCAATGATCTGTGCATCTGTTTCTGTGCCGATATCATGATGGTTTGATTATCGGAGTTCTGTAGTATAATTTGAAGTCAGGTAGCATGATAGCTCCAGCTTTGTTCTTTTTTTTTCAAGATTGCTTTGGCTATTGGGGGGTCATCTGTGATTCTATACAGATCTGATAATTTCTCGTTCTATTTCTTTAAAAAATGGCATTGGTATTCTGATGGGGATTGCATTAAATCTGTATATTGCTTTGGATAATATGGCCATTTTAACTATGTTGATTCTTTCAATCTATGAACATGGGATATTTTTCCATTTGTTATATCTTTTCCAATCTCTTTTAATAATGCTTTGTAATTTTCAGTTTATAGGTATTTCATGTTCTTTCAAGTTTATTCATAGATATTTTATTCTTTTGGTTGCAATTTGAAAATGAATTGTTTTTTCATTTCTGTTTCTGAAGTTTTGTTGTTATTATACAGGAAGGCACTGGATTTTTGTAAACTGATTTTGTATCCTGCAACTTTACTGTATTAATTATTTCTAATAGTTTTTGGTGGTGTCTTTAGGGTTTTCTAAATACAGAATCATGTTGTCCACAAAAAGTGAGTTTTATTTCTTCCTTCCCTATTTGAATGCCTTTTATTTCTTTCTCTTTCCTTATTGCCCTGGCCAAGACTTCCAAAACTATGTTGAGTAAGAGTGGTGAAAGTGGATATCCTTGTCTTGTTCCTGATCGCAGAGGAAAAGCTTTCAGTTTTTCACCATTGAGTATGATATTAGCTGAGGGTTTCTCATATGTGGTCTTTATTATGTTAAGATTCTTTCTATTCTTATTTTATTGAGTTATTTAATCATAAATAAATGGTGTATCTTCTAAAATGCTTTTTCTGCATCTATTGATAAGATCATATGATTTTTATCCTTTCTTATGTTAACCTGGTGTATTGCATTGATTGATTTATGTATGTTGAACCATCCTTGTGCCTGTGAAATGAACACCACTTGATCGTGATATATTATTTTTTTGATGTACTGTAGAATTTGATTTGCTAGTATTTTGATTAGGATTTTTGCATCTGTATTCATCAGAGATGTTGGTGTGTAGCTTTCTTTTTTTGTGTTATCCTTGCCAAGTTTTGGTATCAGGGTTATATTGGTCTCATAAATATGTTAGGAAATATTGACTCTTCTTGACTTTTTTGGAAGAGTTTGAGAAGGTTAGGTTTTAAATCTCATTTGAACTTTTGGTAGAATATACTTGTGAAGCCATCTGGTCCTGGAATTTTATTTTGGGGGAGGTTTTTGATGTTTCAATTTCCTGCTACTGATCAGCCTATTTCGATTTTCCAATTCTTAATGATTTAGTTTAAGAAGGTTATATATTTCTAAAACCTTATCTATTTCTTCTAGGTCATTGAATTTGGTGGTATATAGTCTTTCATAATATTCCAGTAGGATCCTTTGTATATCTGTGATGTCTTGGTGACTTCTCCTCCCTCATTTCCGATTTTGTTTATAGGAGTCTTTCCCCTTTTTTCCATAGTGAGTCTAGCTGAGTTTGTAAATTTTATTAACCTTTTCAAAGAACCAGCTCTTTTAAAAAAATTTTTGTATAGTTTTTTTGTTTCTTATTTCATTCAAATCTTCTCTAATTTTATGATTTCCTTTCTTCTGCTGACTTTGGGTTGCTTTTGTTCTTTTTCTAGTTTTATAAGATGTGATGCTACATTATTTACTTGGGATTTCTCTTGTGTCTTGAGATAGTCCTCTATTGATATAAACTTCCCTCTTATTACTGCTTTGGCTATATCCCAGACATTTTGATTGTCATTCTCATTTGCCTCTATCTATCTTTTGATCTCATCTTTTATTTCTTCTTTGACCAAGTCATATTTTAGTAGTATGTTGTTTAATCTCCATGTATTTGTGTGTTTCTTTACTTCCTTTTTGCAGTTGATTTCTAACTTCAAGGCACCGTGGTTAGAGAATATGCTTGGTATAATTTCTATCTTCTAGAATTTGTTTACGCTGGTTCTGTGACCCAACATATGGTCTGTCCTTGAGAATGTTCCATGTGCACGGGAGAAGAATGTATAATCTGATGTTGTGCGATGAAAAGTTCTATAAATGTCAATTATGTCCATTTGGTCTAGTGTTTCATTTAAAGTGAATATTTCTTTATTGATTTTCTGTTTGGTTGATCTGTCTGGAACCATCAATGGAGTATTAAGTTCTCAAACCATGATGTGTAGTTACCATTAGGTTTATAAAAAATAAAGTTGCATATATATGAAATAGTGTTTTTCCTTTCTTTCTAGTGCATCTGATGTTCATCTTCCTTTGCCAGGTCAGTCTTTTACCCCTTCTCTTTTTATGTTTCTGTTGTCACAAATTATCCCTGTTTATGCTGTAAGTTTTTTGGTGATCTTACTCATAGTGTTGTGACTTTATGTTTTTTGTTTCAGGTAGAATATCTCCCTTGAGTATTTCCTGTAATGGAGATTTTCTGGTGATAAATCCTCTCAGCTTCTGTATACCTGGGAATGTCTTTATTTCTCCTTCATATTTACAGGTTAATTTTTCTGGAGTATACTATTCGTGACTGGTAATTTCTCTTTTTCAGATGTTTGAATATTTGGTTCCACTCCCTTCTGGTCTGTAGAGTTTCTGCTGAGAAGTTGGATGAAATTCTGATGGATTTTTTTAGGTCACTTCTTTCTTTTCACTGGCTGCTTTGAGAATTTTTTCTTGGTCATTAATTTTTGGCAGTTTTAATACAATATGCCTTGGAGAGGGCCTCTTTGGATTAAAGTAACTAGGTGTTCTATTTGCTTCTTGGATTCAAGGATCTAGTTCTTTCCATAGCTTTGGAAAGTTTTCATCCAGTATTTGCTTAAATAGAGTCTCTGTTCTATTGTCCCTCTCTTCTTCAGGAATGTCTATTATTCTAATATTCCTTTTTTCCCCAATGGATTCAGATAGTTCTTGAAGAGTTCTTTCATTTTTCTTTATGCTCAGGTCTCTCTTTTCTTCCTTCTGTGTCATTTCTAGATTCTTATCTTCAATATCACTATTTTCCCCCTCTATCTGGTTGTTTCTGTTTCCTATTCTCAATAGCTCCTTCCTAATTTCCTAATTGCATGCTTCATTTCCAGGATTTCTGATTGGTTCTTTTTTAAAGTTTTGATCTTTTTGGTAAAGTACTTGTTTTGTTCATTGATTTGTTTTCTGAGTGTACTGGATTGCCTGTCTGTATTTTCTCACATCTCACTGAGTATTTAAAGAACTGCAATCTTGAAATCTCTGTCATTTATTTCACATATTTCCATGTGTTCCAGCTTGCTTTCTGGGGATTTCTCATTTTCCTTCTGATCATCCTCATTACAATGGTTGATCATGGTATTTACTCCTCTCCTTTGTCTAAGCATCAACGTCCCTTCTATAGCAGTTATCTGAAGAGGTCTTTCTACTATTTTCCAGTAGATGACACTGAATCCAAAGATTTTTTTACCTCTGTGATCTCCCAGACATGACTTCCATGGGCTTTCATAAGACAGTACAGTCATGCTCCTTGGGGGTGGGTTTTTTTCCCCCTCACCATAATGACAACCCAAACTTCTGTGGTGTCTAGACCAAAGCCGTAGATCAGTCACAGAGTGAAACAATGGTTCTACTATAATAGCTCTTGGTTTATAGATAAAATATTCCTTCACCCAACACGGAAGGCAATGGGAGGTGAGTTTTGGGAGCCCAAGGGGCAGAATGGCTCTTTGGTTCCATTTCTTTGTCAGAAACACCCCTCCTGACAGTGGAAAGCCGTGAGGCAAAACCCCGGTGCTCTGTCAGACATCTGCTGGCTCAGTCACTATTCACTCTGCTCACCCTGCTGGGCTGCCCCAAGCAACACTGTCTTCCTCCTAGCTGGCAGAAGGAAACACCTGCTACTGCCAGCTTCCTCCCCTCTCCAAGCAGAGCCACAAGATCCCAAATGCAGGGCTGCTTCTGAGGTCTTCTCCTTTCTCAACTCCCACTTTTTCCTGTTGCCCACCTTCAGATGTTTCAGTACGCAGGTCTCTCAGGTATGCCTCTGTGTTGAGTAGGGAATTCTTTGTTGAATTATAGTTAGTTAATTTGTTGAAATTTCAGGGGGAGAGACCAAGGGTATCTCTCATGCTACCATTGTTCTTAAGTCACTCCCATAATTTTTTTTTTTAATAAAGTAGTCTAAGGAACATTTGGGACAACATAAAGCATAATAACATCCACATCACACAAGTACCAGAAGGGGAAGAGAGAGAGAGAGCAAAAGATCAATAACATATTTGAAGAAATAATGACTAAAATATTTCTTAATTTCCTAGGAAAAAAAAGACACACATGTCCAGGAAGAGCAGAGAGACCCAAACAAGATGAACCAAAAGAAACCCACACCAAGACACGTCATAATTAAAATGGCAAATGTTAAAGACAAAGAGAGAATCTTAATAGCAGAAAGAAAAAGATATTTAGTTACCTACAAGGGAGCTCCCATAAGATATCTGCTGATTTCTTTTTTCTTTATTTACTTTATTATTTTATTTATTTTTCTTTTCTTTTTTCTTTTCTTTTCTTTTTTTCTTTTTTCTTTTCTTTTCTTTCTTTTCTTTTCTTTTCTTTTCTTTTCTTTTCTTTTTCTTTTTCTTTTTCTTTTTCTTTTCTTCTTTTCTTTTATCACCATGCCAGCTTATTTCTCAACAGAAACATTTCAAGCCAGAAGGGACTGGCATGAAATAACCAAATTAATAAAAAGCAAACACCTACAACCAATATTACTTTAACCAGCAAGGCTGTCTTTTAAAATTGAGAGAGAAATAGAGCTTCCCAGTCAAGAAAAAGCTAAAGAAGTAGTTAGCACCAAACCAGTGTTCCAAAATGTTAAAGGGTTTTTGTTAAAAAGAAAAAACACACACATAGTTTTAAAGTATAAAATGGCTAAAAATATGTACCTATCAATAATAATTTTAAATGTAAATGGTTTAAATGTTCCAATCAAAAGACATAAGGTAGCTGAATGGATAAGAAAACAAAACCCATACATATGTTGTTAAAATAAGATGCAACTCAGACAATAGATGCACACAAACTGAAAGTAATTGGATGGAAAAAGATATTTCATGTAAATGGTAACTAAAAATAAGCAGAGATTGCAATACTTATATCAGACAAAATAAACTTTAAAACAAAGGCCATAATAAGAGACAAAGAATGAAATGACATAATGATGAAAGGATCAATCCACAAGAGGATATAACACTTGTAAACATTTATGCACCCAACAAACGAGCAGGTAAATATTTAAAGCAAATCTTGATGGACATAAAGGGAGAGTTATAGTAGCCTTAAATGGCACACTAGGCCAGATGGATTTAATTGATATCTTAGAGCATTTTGGTTTCATATATATATGAAACCAAGGGACAATTCTTTGAAAAGATTAACTACATTGACAAACCTTTTATGAAACTCATCAAGAAAGTAAAAGAAGGGGGACCCCAATAAATAAAATCCAAAATTAAAGAGGAGAAGTAACAATGGAAACCACAGAAATACAAAAACTATTTTGAAGAAAATATTGTAAGAAAATATTACGAAGAACTACATGACAAAAAATTGGAAAATCTGGGAGAAATGAATAAATTCCTAGAAACATATGATCTCCCAAACCTGAATCAATAAGAAACGGAAAACCTGAACAGATCAATTACAACAAATGAAATCTGAACAGTAATGGATAAACTTTCAGCAAACAGAGGTATTGGACCAGATGGCTTCACAGGTGAATTATAACAAACATTTGAAGAATTAACATCTAATCTCAAACTCTTCACAAAAATTCAGGAGGAAAGAAAATTCTGAACCTCATTTTATGTTCATCATTATCCTAATTCAAAAACAAGATACACTACAAAGAAAGAAAACTATAGTCCAATATCCTGATGAACATAGATGCAAAACTCCTCAATAAAATATTCACAAAATTAATGCAGCAATACATTAAAAATATCATGCACCATTATCAAGTATAATTTATTCCTGTAATTGAAGGTTGGTACAAAATTCACAAATCAGCTAACTTGATACACACATAAACAAAATGAAAGATAAAAATCATATGATCATATCAATAGATGCAAGGAAAAGCATTTGACAAAATTCAGCACCCATTTATGATAAAAACTCTCAACAAAATGGGAATAAAGAGAACATACCTCAACATAATATAGGCCATATTTGACAAACCCACAGCCAACATCACACTTAATGGGGAAAAACTAATAGCATTTCCCTTAAGGTCAGGTTCAAGACAATGATGTCCACTCTCACCACTCTTATTCTTGGTAGTACTGGATATCATAGCCACAACAATAAGAAGAGAACAAGAAATAAAAGACATCAAATTAAACAGGAGGTAGTAAAATTGTCATTATTTCCAGATGACATAATATTGTTTAAAGAGAACCCAGAAGGTCCCTTTAAAAAAATATTAGAACTAATAAATGAATTAAGTAAAGTAGCAAGAAACAAAATAAATATCCCTAAATCTTTGCATTCTTATACACCAATAATTAATTATCTGAAAGGGAAACCAAGAAAACAATCATATTCACAATTGCATAAAAAAACTAGGAATAAATTTAAACAAGGAGTAAAAGACCGATACTTGGAAAATCATACAATACTGAAGAACATACAAATAAATGGAAGCATATATCATGTTCACGTGTAGAAAGAATTAACATCATTAAAATGTCCATACTACCCAAAGCAATCTATATATTTAATGCAATTCCTATAAAAATAAATGGCAAATTTCACAGAACAAGAACAAATAATACAAAACTTTGTACTGAAAAACAAAAGATCCCGAATAGCCTCAGAAATCTTGATAAAGAAGAACAAAGTTGAAAGTTTTGTGTTACTTCATATAAAACTACACTACAAGCCCATAGTAACCAAATCAGCATGGTACTGGTGTAAAGCAGATCAATGGAATGGAATAGAGACCCTAAAAATAAACTCTCTCTTATATGGTCAATAAATATTTGACAAAAGAGGTAAAAACATACAACTGGGTAATGACAGCCTATTCAATAAATGGTGCTGGGGAAATTAGACAGATACACACAAAAAGGATCTAGATAACCTTCTTACACCATACAAAAGAAGCTCAAAATGAATTTAAGACTTAAATGTAAGTTTTCAAACTATAAAGGAAAATATAAGACAGTAAAATCTCTGACATTTCTCTTAGCAATATTTTTTCTGATATATATTCTTGTCAAGACAAAAGATAAATAAATAAATGTGACTACATCAAGCAAAAAAGATTTTCCACAGCAAAGAAAACCATCAAAAACCAAAAAGACAATCTACTGAATGGAAGTAAATATCCACCAATTATACACCTGATAAAGGGTTAATATTTCCATTTTATAAAAAAAAACCTGTAGTGCTCAAAACCAAAAAAAGAAACAATCCAATTAACAAATGGGCAGAGGACTTGAATAGACACTTTTCTAAAGAGGACATATGAAAAGATGCCCAACTTCATTAATCATCCAATTAAAACCACAATGATATATCAGAAAGGGAAACTAACATTCTCACATCTGTCAGAATGGCTACCATCAACAAATCAACAAAAAATAAGTGCTGGTAAGGAATCGGAGAAAAGGGAACCCTAGTACATTGCTGGTGGTAATGCAGACTGGTGCAGCCACCATGGAAAGCAGTACGGAGTTCCCTCAAAGATTAAAAATTGACCTGCCATTCGACCTAGTGATCCCACTTCTAGAAATATATCCTAAGAAACTCAAAACACCAATGGCATTGAACTTATCCTATGTTCATAGAAGTGCAATTTCAATAGCTAAGATCTGGAAGCAGTCCAAGTGCCCATCAGTAGATGAGTTGGTAAGAAGGCTGTGGTACATTTACACCATGGAATATTATGCAGATATTAAAAAGAAAGATCTTTTATTCTTTGAGACAGCATGGAAGGAACTAGAGAGTATTATGCTAAGAGAAATAAGTCAGTTAGAGGGAGACAAATACCACATGATCTCACTTATATGTGGAATGTAATAAACAAAATAAACTGATGAACAAAATAGAACCAGAAACATAGAAGCCTGGAAGAAACTGAGGGTTCTCAGAGGGAAGGTGGGGATGGGGGAGTGGGTAGGGAGAGATTAATCAAAGAACTTATATGTTTATAAGCATAATCCATGGACGCAGACATTGGTCTGGGGAAGGCTTGGGGGTGGAGTGGATGTGAAGTGGAGGGGATCAATGGAGGTAAAAAGGGGACATCTCTGTAATATTTTCAACAATAAAGATAAAGAAATGTTTTAAAAAATTCCATTTTATAAAAAAACCTTGTAGTACTCACAACCAAAAAAAGAAACAATCCAATTAACAAATGGGCAGAGGACCTGAATAGACACTTTTCTAAAGAAGTCATACAGATGGCCAATAGACATATGAAAAGATGCCCAACTTCATTAATTGTCAAATTAAAACCACAATGATATATCAGAAAGGGAAACTAATGTTCTCACACCTGTCAGAATGGCTACCATGAGCAAATCAACAAATGAGAAGTACTGTTGAGGCTGTTGAGAAAAGATAAGAGAACCTTGTGCACTGTTGGTGGAAAGGTAGATTGGTGAAACTGCTTTGGAAAACAGAGGTTCCTAAAAAATTTTAAAATGTAATTGCATTATGACCCAACAATTCCACTTCTTGCCATTTATCCAAAGAAACCCAAAACACTAATTCAAAAGAATATATTTATGCCTATGTTCATTGCAGCATCATTTACAATAACCATGCTATGGAAGCAATACAGGTGCCCATCAAAGAACAAGTGATTAAAAAGTTATGGTATATACATAAAATAGAATATAACTTGGCCTTAAGAAAGACTGAAATCTTACCATCTGTGACAGCATGGGTAGACCTGGAAGGTACTATGTTAAGTGAAATATGTCCATCAGGGAAAGACAAATATATGATTTCACTTATATGTGGAATCTAAGGAACAAAACAAACAAAATTGAAACAGACTCATAGACACCAAGACCAGACTGTTGGTTGAAAGAGGGGAGAAGGTTTTGGGGACTGAGTGAAAGAGGTGAAGTGGTTAAGAAGTACAAATTGATAATTACAAAATAGTCGCAGATATCTGAATTAGAGCATTGGGAATATAGTCAATCATGTAATAACTATATATGGTGCCAGGTGGATACTGGAAATATCGGGGGAAACATTAAAATATATGATTGTCTAAACTTCATGCTGTACACATAAAACCAAGATACAGTAATATTGAAAGAATTAACAAAACAAACAAAAAAGAATTAAGAAAGCCTACCTGGATTATGGGATCATATTTAAAGAAACAATCTCTGCATTATTGAAGTCCCAAAAATAGAAGAAAGAGAGAAAGAAACAGAAAGCCTGTTTTAAAAATAACTGCTGTGAGCTTCCTAAATTTGGAGAAATATTTAAACATTCAAGTTCATGAAGCTAATAGGGCATCTGAAAACCCAACCCAAAATTATCTTCTCTGAGACACGTTATAATAAAACAGTCTAAAATCAAAGACAAAGAAAAAAAAATTTAAAACTCAAAGAGAAAGAAATTTCTTACATATAAAGAAACTACCGTAAAGCTAACAGTGGATTTCTTAGCAGAAACATTGCAGGCCAGAAGAGAGTAAGAAGATATAGTCAATGTGCTGAGATAACAAAACTGCCAACCAAGAATATTTTACATGTCAAAGATGTCTTTCAAGAATGAGATACACAGATTTCCCCAAACAAAACCTGTGGGATTCATCATCACTAGACCTGCCTTACAAGAAATGCTGAAAAAAGCTCTGCTAACTGAAATAATATAACACTAATTGGTAACATGGAATATATTTTAAAATACTGGTAAATGTAAGAATTTAATCAAATTCAGAATACTCTAACACCATAATATGGTGATAGGTTAATAATTTAACTTTAGTATAAAAGTTCAAAGGACAAAATTATTAAAAATAACTGTAGTGCAATAATTTGTTCATGGATGCACAACATAAAAAGAGGTAAATTATGACATCAAAAACATAAACTATGGGGAAGGAGTAAAAAGGTATAGTGTTTCTATGCAATATAAGTTAAGTCATTATCACCTTAAATTAAAATGTTATATCTTTAAGAAGTTTTATGTGAATCTTATGGTAACCACAAAGAAAAACCTACAGTAAGTAGATACACAAAAGATAAAGAGAAGAAAACCAAAGTAAACCACTGTAGAAAGTTACCAGCCCACAAAGACAGTAAATGAGGAAGAAAGGTACAGGGGAACTTCATAACAGCCAAAAAACAATTCATCATATGGCATTAGTAAATTCTTACCTGTGAATAATTATTTAAAAAATATATGGACTAAATTTTCCATTCAAAAGACATAGAGTACTGGAATGGGTTAAAAAAATAAGATCCAGCTATATACTGCATACAAGAAATTCACTTCAACTTTAAGGACACATATAGACTTAAAGTGAAGGGGTGGAAAAAGATATTCCATACAAATGGAAACCAAGAGAGCAGTGGTTTTATATATATAGATGTTAAGTGGTTATATATATATATATAAAAACAAAATAGAGTTTACTTCAAAAACTGTAACAAGAGACAAAAGTCATTTTACAATGATAAAGAGATCAATTTATCAAGAGGCTGTAACACTTGTAAATATATATGCACTCAACATTGGAGCACCAAGTATATGAATAAAATGCTACCAGACCTAAAGGGAGAATTAGAGAAATAGACAATAATACAATAATAGTAAGTGACTTAAATACCCCTTTTTCAACTTGGGAAGGTCATTCACACAGAAAATCAATAAGGAAGTACTGTACTTGAGCTATACCTCAGATCAGTGAACATAATAAACATACACAGAATATTCTATTTAAAAGCAGCAAAATACGCATTCTTTTCAAGAACACAGAGAAAAATTTCCAAGATACATCAAATGTTAGGATACAAAACAAGTTATAGCAAATGTGAGAAGATTGAAATGATACCAAGTATTTTTTGTGATCAAAGGATATGAAACCAATAACAGAAAGAAAGCTGGAAAAATCACAAATATGCAGAAATTAAACAGCACATTACTTAACAACCAACGTGTCAAAGAAAACAAAATAAAATCTTGAAACAAACTACAGTGTAACTGCAATATGCCAAACTTTTTGAGACATAGAAAAAAAATAACCCTGAGAGAGTTTATAACAATAATTTCCTATATTTGAGAAAAAAAAAAAAAAAATCAAAAAAAAACAACCAAACTTTACAACTTAAAGAATTAGGAAAAAAAGACAAATCAAGCCCAAAGTTAAGCAAAAGAAGGGAAATAACAAAGACCAAAGCAGGAATAAATAAAATCAAGTCCAGAAAAGCAAAAGATCTAGAAAACCAAGAGTTATTTCTTAAAAAGATTACAAAATTGACAAACCTTTAACTGCATTAAAAAAGGGATAACACTCAAACAAAGAAAATAATAAATTATAACTGAAAGAGAAAACATTATAAAGGACACCACAGAAATATAAAGGATCAAAATAGACTACTATGAATAATAATAAATGAATTCGGCAAGGTAGTGGGATACAAATTTAACACTTGAAAATCGATGGTATTTTTATGCACCAATAATGAACTCTCAGAAAAAGAAATTAAAAAATCAATCCCATTTACCATTGCAACAACAGCAACAAAATATAAGATACCTAGGAATAAATTTAACCAAAGAAGTTAAAGACGTGTACTCAGAAAACTACAGGTCACTGAAAAAAAGAAATAGAGGAAGATATAAACAAGTGGAAGCATATACTGTGTTCATGGATTGGAAGAATTTACATCATTAAAATGTCCATGCTACCCAAAGCAATCTATAGATTCAATACAATACCTATTAAAATACCATCATCATATTTCACAGGTCTAGAACAAATATTCCAAAAATGTTTATGGTATAGAAAAAGGACCCCAAATAGCAGCAGCAATTTTGAGAAAAAAGATCAAAATTGTAGGTATCACAGTACCAGATATCAAACTGTACTGCACGCATAAAGATCAATGGAGGAGAACAGAGACCCCAGAAATAAACCCATATAATTATGGTCAATCAATATTTGACAAAGGAAACGATATTGTACAATGGAGTAAAAGATGGTCTCTTCAATAAGAGGTGCTGGGAAAATTAGACAGGTACATGCAAAAAAATAAAACTAGACCACCATATTACACCATACACAAGAATAAACTCAAAATAGATAAAAGACTTAAATGTAATTGAAACCATAAAAATCTTAGAAGAAAACATAGGTAGTAAAATGTCAGACTTTTCGCATAGCAGAATTTTCACCAATACATCTCCTAAGGGCAAGGGAAAAAGAGGGAAAAATTAACAAATGGGACTACATTAAACTAAAAAGTTTCTGCACAGCAAAAGAAACCATTCTCAACATGCAAAGGGAATCCATGGTGTGGGAGAACATATTCGCCAATGATACATCTGATAAAGGGTTAATTTCCAAAATATATAAAACACTCATACAACTTAACAAAGGAAGACAAACAATCCAATTTTCAAAGTGGGCAAAGGATCCAAATGGACATTTCTCCAAAGAGGACATACAGGTAGCCAATAAACATATGAAAAAATGCTCAATGTCACTAATCATCAGAGAGATGCAAATTGAAAAGATAAGGAGGTATCACCTCACATCTGCCAGAATGGCTACCATCAATAAATTAACAAATGACACATGCTGGCAAGGATGTGGAGAAAGGGGAACCCTGGTGCACTGTTGGTGGGAATTCAGACTGGTACAACCACTGGTACAACAGTATGGAGTTTCTGCAAAATATTAAAAATGCAACTGCCAGTTGACCCAGTGGTCCCACTTCTGGGAATATATCCTAAGAATCCTGAAACACCAGTCAAAGAGAATATATGCACAACCTCCTTTCATAGCAGTGTTATTTACAATACCTAAGATCTGGAAACAGCCCAAGCACCCATCAGTTGATGAGTGGATAAAAGAGCTGTGGGACATTTACACCATGGAATACTTCATAGCTATAATAAAAACAAGACTTTCTTACCCTTTGAATGGGATGGACCTGGAGACTATTATGCTAACTGAAATAAGCCAGTCAGAGAAAAGCAAATATCTCATGATCTCACTTCTATGTGGTATCTAATGAACAAAATAAACTGACCAACAAAATAAGTCCAGAGTCATGGGAGCATGGAAAAGGCTGACAGATCTCAGAGGGAAAGGGGGAGGGAGGTGGGAAGAGATTAGCCAGAGAACTTATGTGCATAGATGCATAGCCCATAGACACAAACAATAGTGTAGTGGAGGCCTGCGGTGGAGTAGGAGCAGGAGGAAGGGGGCAAAGAGGAGAAACTGGGTGACATCTATAGTACTCTCAACAATAAAAATAAATTAAAAATAATATGTCAACAAATTGAATAACTCATAAGAAATGAACAAATTTCTAGAAACATATTACCTACCAAGACTGAATTGGCAAGAAATACAAAATCTGAAGAAACTAATAATGAGTAAGGATATTGAAAGTGTAATCAAACACTTTACAACAAAAGAAAGTCCAAGAACAGATGGTTAAACTGATGAATCCACTAAACCTTTAAAGCAGAATTAACACCAATCCTTATCAATCTCTTCAAAAAAAATTGAAAACAGGAGAACATTCTCAAACTCATTGTATGGGGCTAGTATTACACTGATAACTAATTTAGATGAGGACACTACAAGAAAAGAAAATTACAATCCTGATAAATATAGTTGCAGAAAATTCTCAACAAAATATTAATAAACCAAATTCAATAGCTCATTAAAGGTATACAACATGATAAAGTGTGATTTATACTTGGAATACAAAGATTATTATTCAACATAAATAAATCAACAAATGTGATACACCACATTAACAGAAAAATAAAAATCATATGATCATCTCAATAGATGCCCACAAAAGCATTTTAAAAATTAATATACTTTCATGATAAAAAAAATAAACCTCGAAAAATTGGGTATGGAAATTATATACCTCAACATTGTAAAGGTCATATATGAAAGTCCCACAATTAACATCATAGTGGTGAATGTTTGAGAGCTTTCCTGTTAAGACTATAAATAAAACAAGCATTTCCATTCTCACTACTCATATTCAACATATTACGAGAAGTTTAAAGATCTCTCCACTAAAAAATACAAGATATTGATGAAATAAATTGAAGACACAAATAACTGAAAAGATATCCCATGTTCATAAAAAAAAAAAAAAATGATCTTATTAAAATGCCCATAGTACCCAAAGCCATGTATCCCAATCAAAATTCCAATGACATCTTTCACAGCAATAGAAAAAAAACAGTCCTAAAATTTGTATAAAACTGCAAATGACCCTGAATAACCAAGCAGTATTGAGAAAGGAAAAGAAAACTGGATGCATCACAATTCCTGATTTCAAACCTTGTTACAAAGCTATAGTTATCAAAATAGTATGATATTGACATGAAAAAGGGACACATAAATTAGTGGAACAGAATCAAGAGCACAGAAACAAACCCATGCATATAGGGTAAACTAATATTTGACAAGGGAATCAAGAATATTCAATGGGGAAAAGATAGTGTCTTCAATAAATGGTGTTTTGAAAACTTTATTTCACATGCAAAACATGAAATTGGACCCATATGTTCTTCCACTCACAAAATTAACTTAAATAAATTAAAGACTAAAATGTATGACCTAAAATCACACAATTCATACAGGAAAATTTGAAGGGAAAAGTTCCTGGACATTGGCCTTGGCAACAATTTTTTGGATATAACACCAAAAGTGTAAGCAACAAAAGCCAAATTAAACATATAGAAATACATCAATCTAAAAAGCTTCTGCACAGTAAAAGAAATAATCACAAAAATAAAAAGGCAATCGGAGAAAATATGTCAAAATCATCTATCTGATAAGGGGTAATATCCAATATATAAAAGAAACTCCTACAACTCAATAACAAAAACAAATTTAACTAAAATGTGGGTAAAGAACTTGAATAGACACTTTTCCACAGAAGACATCCAGTCATTAGGGAAATGCAAATCAAAACCACAAAGAGATATTATTGATGAAATATATTGAAGACACAAATAAATGAAAATATATTTCATGTTCATAAAATGATCTTATTAGAATGTCCATACTACCCAAAGCCATATCACTCCTGTTAGAATTGCTATTATCAAAAAGAGAAGAGACGATAAGTGCTGACGAGACTGTAGAGAAAGAACAACACTTATGCACTGTTGGTGAGATTGTAAATTAGTACAGCCATCATGAAAAACAGTATGGATGGTATTCAAAAAATTAAGTATAGAACTACCGTATGATCCAAGTAATCCTACTTATGGGTATATAGAAAAGAGATACCTACACTTCTATGTTTACTGCAGCTTTACTTCCAATAGTCAAAACACTGAAATAACCTGTGTCCATTAGTGAAGATTAAATGCATTAATGCATACCACCACGCACTTGCAACAATGTTTGGCACACAAGGAGTTCCCAATGAATGTTGGCTGGCATTATTTCCAGAATGAGAAAAAAGATTTCCTTATTCTAAGTTTGGTGGTGCCTATGAAATGAAAGAGATGGAACTAAGTAAATCCTACCTTTTAAGTGTGCATCTCTTCAAATTCACCTGTTCTTCATCCTCACTGCCTGGGACCTTATAGGGTCCTTATTATTTCTCACCTGGTCTTATTATACATTGACTGGGACAAGTAGGACATTATTTGAGGAATAAGAAGTAATTGTGTTAGCCTGAAGCATCAGGCTAATGAAACATCAGGTTGCAGAAGGATCTTGATTGCCTGGTGAAAGAGTTCGGACTTTATCCTGTAGGAATAGGGAGCCCTGGAAGATTATAGAACAAATAATAGTATTGCAGAATTGTGTGTTAAGAAGTATTAATGGGAGAAAGACTGGGTGTGGCAAACTAGTTAAGAGTCTTCTGATTCTTTTGCTTTCCAGTTTTCCCAGAACCATTTATTGAAGAGACTATCTTTACTCCATTGTGTGTTTCTGGCTCCTCCATCAAAAATTACCTGCCCATATACATGTGGTTTTATACCTGGGATCTTTATTCTTTTCCACTGATCTGCATGTCTTTTTCTATGCCAATACCATGCTGTTTTGATTATCTTAGCTCAGTAGTATAATTTGAAGTCAGATAGCTTGGTTAGTTTTTCTCAGAATTGCTTTTGTGGTCCCATACAAATCTGACGATTTCTTGTTCTATTTCTTTAAAAGATGACATTGGAATTTTGATGAGGATTGCATTAAACCTGTATATTGCTTTGGGTGATATGACCATTTTAACTATATTGATTTTTCCAATCCATGAACAAGGGATATTTTTCATTTTGTTGTATCTTTTTCAATCTTTTTAAATAATGCTTTGTAATTTTCAGTACATAGGTGTTTCACGTTCTTTGTTAAGTTCATTCTTAGGAATTTTATTCTTTTGGTTACAATTGTAAAATGAGTTGTGTGTTTTTTCCATTTCATTTTGTGAAATTTTGTTGTTTTTATACAGAAAGGCAATGGATTTTTGTACATTGATTTTGTATCCTGCAACTTTACTGTGTTTATTGTTTCTAATAGTTTTTTGGTGGAGAATAATCATAGTAGAGATCATTATTTCTTGACCTGGTACTGAAAGAGGAAGGACAGATGCAAGATATATTGGGGAAGATGATGAGTTTTTTCAAATTCATTTGTTTATTCATTTAATATTCACTGAACAAGTACTATATCCCTGGAGTGGTAATAGGCAATGATGATGCAGCAACATATAATCATTTATTCATTCAACAAATATTTATTGAACAGCCATAAACTGCTATGCATTGCTCTAAGAGCTGGAGATTCAGCAGTAGTTCCTAATTTCAAGGAGCTCACAGCTTAGACTAGGGGAAATATAACTAAACAGATAATTATTGTACATTTTTACAATGTTGACATGAAGATTAAATGAGCATCTAAAAGTCTATTTTGGGAATGGGAGACATGTTACCTAAACTGTGCGGTGTTTGGGAGTAACAGGGCAAGAGTGGAGGTTCAAAAAGGAAGAAGAGACCAGATTGTGAAGGTCTTTGATTTCACAGTAGTGAGCTTGAGCTCTTTCTTGTGGAAAAAAGGGGGCAGGTATTAGGGGATTTAAACAAGGGCATCTGATCTAATTTTAAATAAGTCGCTCCAGGAGTAAAGGCAGGGTGGAAACGTTTGGAAGTGTAAATAGTGTAAAGGACAGGGAAGACTCCTAGAATTTTTGCAGGTCAGAAAAAGCCCATAGAGATCCTCCAAAATTAGCCAACATCTTTCCATTTTATAGACTGAGACCCAGAGAGATCACACAACTAATAAAGTGGCAAAGCTTAAATTTGAAAGCCTGTCTTGATTCTCATTCTGCTGCTCTGATTACTACTCCTTGGTTTGGAGCTAAATGATGGTCAGCAAAAAGGACTGCAAAGGTGCAGGTGGCAAACGTGAACAACAAAATAATGAGAGATTAAGAGACTGGGTCTTAAACTGGGGCCTGGGTAAACTGTTCTTTTTTCAACATTTTTAACTACACAGTTTTGCAAACCTCACTACTAAAAACAAACAAAGGAAAGAATATTCCCTAGTTAGAAGGCAAAGAAATTGTGAAGTGGTTAGAAGATTGGAGGGGATGCGCGGTTAGAAACTTTATCCAGCCTGAGAAGGAAACATGAGGTTCAAACCCTAAAGAACAGATCAGAAAGTTGTGATTTCTGCCTATTTGGCTAACTACAGGGTCTTCCACAAAAGATGTACTCCAGCACCCTCTGCCGAGCCCTAAAGGATGTCTCCCTAGCTCCTGATGACGCAGACTGTCCCAGAAGCTAAAATGGAGGCTATACCTCCTCCCCCTAGGCCCCCCTGCACGCTGTGCCCTGGAGCATGATGGGACCAATTCAGCGGCAATGACAAGAATGGACCCAGGGCCCTGCCCACAGGTTTGGCCTTTTAAACCCGCCAGCTGTGACAGCACCTTGCTGTGAAAGCGTTTTGGAAAATCTGAAGATGTCTGGAAGTGATAGGTATGGCGATTTTGTCATTACTGCGGCAGTCCAGTAGGCGGCGGTAGAATGCTACATGAGAGACACAGCCATTTCTAATTTTTTTTCCTACAAGGCTGCTAGGACAAGATTTGAAGCTGTTTTAAAGATTAGTGGAGTTTAAACTTTAGAGCAAGAATTTTTAATGAGATATCTGGGTGAGCCAAATGGCAGGAGTTTATTGCAGTAGTGAAGATCAGTGAGTGAACTGTAATTGAAAGACAAAAACAAAAACAGGGGGAGGGGATCCTTCTTTTTTTACATCTACGTATTATTCGAAGGTGTAAATATCCAAGAAGATGCCTGATATGATTTCAATCTTCTTGAACTTGTAGAGACTTGTTTTGTGTCCTAACATGTAGTCTATCTGTGAGAATGCCCCATGTGCACTTGAGGAGAATGTATATTCTGAAGCTTTGGGATGAAATATTCTGTAAATGTCAATTAAATCCATCTGATCTAGCGTGCCATTTAAAGTCACTGTTTCCTCGTTGATTTTTTGTGTGGAAGATCTATCCAGTGAAGCCAGTGGGGTGTTAAAGTCTGCTACTATGACTGTATTGCTGTTGGTCTCTCCCCGAAAGTCCTACAGACTTTTGTTTTGTTTTGGGGTTTTTTTCAGCTTGTGTGAATCTTTTGTTCTGAGGTGGGTCTCTTGTAGACAGCATATATTTGGGTTTTGTTTTCTTATCCATTCAGCTACCCTATGTCCTTTCAATGGAGCATTTAATCCATTTATATTCAAGGTTATTATTGATAGGGCCTTATCTATTGCCATTTTATTTCTTTATATCCCTTGGCATCATTATAACATCTTTTGTTGTTACCCTTTCAAATCCATTATCTTTATTGATTCTCATTATGATTTTGTGAGGTTGGTTTATATGTAAGGAAATTTGAGAAAGAGACAGTATAAATAACTTATATGAGGTTGTTAAGCTAGTCAGTGAAAGAGTTCAGAATCTAGAACCAGACCCACGAGATTCTTGGCCTAGTGCTCTTTCCATTATACTGTATTGGTCCAGTGCAAAAGACCTTATAGAAATTTGAGTTATACTTTCTAACTCTGATTCTCATAATAGTTGCAAAAAAGAATCATCGGGTAGCTCTGCATCCAACCCGGGCTTCAACACATGTGATAGGGAGCAGATTTCATATTGGGCAACTCAATCTATTTTATAGAAGGGTCACTTTATTGCTATGTGCCCTATTAACATTCAGACTTCTCCAGATTTCTCATGTGTTAGAAGAAAATAAAAGCTTTACTTGATGCTGGTTCCTCTCCAGCTATCACCTTCTTTCTCTCTTTTTCTTCTCAGCAGGCTTTAAGAAGAGGACTGTTTATTCAGGACTTCAGAGCCTTCACTTTTGCTTCACCTATCAGCTCACTTCCCTAAGTATTTTATCAGTGTCCTTCTTGGGGTACTTTTCGGACCCATGTGCTACATTTAACAGTGTTGAACCTTGATCTCTAAAGTACCATACTGTTCTCATATTTTTTTAGCTTTTCTGTCCTTTCCTTCTCCTTTTCCTTATGTGGTTTATTTTCCTCTTCCTATCCCTTAAATGTTGATATTCTACAAAGATATGCCCTCAGCCTTTTCTCCTTCTTATGTTACTTTCATTGTCCAGATGATCTCATTCCCTTACCCAGTTTCAGCCAACACCTGGAGTTATTGGCTATTAAATTTATGTCCACAGCCCAGGCTGCTTTCCCCAATTCTAGACACACATGTGAAACTGCCTGCCATATATCTCAGAAGCATCTCCAACTCTTTCTTCTAAAACTGAATTTGTCACTTGTCTCTTGCCTCATCCCTGATGTGCTATCATTCATCTTAGTCACCAAAGCCAGAAACTTGGCTATAATTCTTGATTTATTTTTCTACCTTAACTCTTACATCCCATCAGCCATCAACTGATTCATTCATATAACAAATACTAACTGAGCACCTACTTTCTTCCCAGCATTATCTAGGTGCTGAGGATTCAGCACCTAGCTCAGTCCCTAGCACAGTGTCTGCCTTCATGCCACTTTCATTCCAGTACCAATCCCAATATTAAGCTGCTATTTACATACTAAATCATTTACAATTTTAAATTCTGAAAATGAAAAGAGTGGTATGCTGAGGGCATGTGTATTGGGACAGTGGAAGACTTTCCTTAGGAGGTGATTTTTGAGTTGAAGGCTGAGGAATGAATAAGAGTTAATTAGATAAAGAGAAGAAGACCTTGTACACAGAGGAGAGAGCATGTGTACAAGGTCCTGAAGCAGCAGGGTGGGTGACACATTTGAGAATCAAAAAACCAGTGTGCTCTTGGCACTTACAGAACATAGGACAGATTGTCATGAGACAAGGCTGGAGAGGTGGGCAGGGGCTTTATAGGTAAAGGCAAGAATTTTCACTTTTTTCTAAGAGTTATGATAAGCTACTAAAGTGTTTTCATCAGGGAGGTGACATGGTCAAATTTGGGCTTTGAAAAGATCACTCTGCTTTGCTAATAGCAAATCAGAAGATTGGGGAGACCAGTTAGGATGCTTTTGAAGTAAATCAGACAAGAAAGTTGGTGGCTTCTATTAGCTTTGTTACAATGAGGGTCAGAGACATGGGCATATTTAGGGATTATTTAAGAAGTAAATGCACTAGGACATTGAGACTGATTAGATATGATGGGTAGAAGGTGGTGAGGTAACAGAATAGAAGTCCCAGGTTTCTAGTTTCTAACTTGAACAACTAATGAGGAACAAGTTTGGAGTACAGTAAGAAGATCAGTGCAATTTGAGATATCATAGTTTTATTGGAAGCATTTTGCTTTCTTAGTGATACATAAAATAATGGGATTTCTTGAAACAGATGCCTTATTAATTTTAGTTAGATTTTCTTGTTGAAACTAAGAACACAGATGATGAGTTCACTCAGGGAGAGACTATAGACTCAGAAGAAGAGACTAGAGGTCTGAGCCTTGAGGATTTCTGACATTTAAAAATCCAAGAGAAGGATATGAACTAACAAAAGAGACAGAGAAAGAGCAGGCAAAGAGATAGGAAGAAATCTAGAAATGTCTGTTGTTTTAGAAGTCAAGAGAAGACAGTACTTTGAAAAGAAATGTCAAGTAAGAGGAGGCCTGAAATATTTCTACTGGCTTTATTGCTGTGGGGATCATTGGACACTTTGAAAGAACTGAAGTTGGGTGGTGCTGTGGAGGCAAAAGTCAGATTAAATAGGTTTAAAATACATGAAAGGTGGGGAAGTGCTACCTGCTAGTGCAGGCAGACAGGTCTTTTAAAAATGTCAGCTATAAAAGGCACACAAAATTGGGGAAGTATCTGTATGGGGATCTGAAATCTGTTTTTACTTCCTAGTTAGCTCTTAAATTTTTCTGTTCCTCAGATTCTTTATTGCTGCTGCTTTGATTCACATCCTCATCTGTTGCCTGAACTATTGCAGTGGCATTCTCTGTGGATCTATTTTCCACACTGCTGCCAGAGTGGTCTATCTAAAGCCAAGACTTGACCAAGTAACTTCCTTGCTTGAAGCCCTTGAATGGTTCTGTAGCAAGTACAAGATAATATCCAAGATTTTAAACCCCGGCTTATTTCTTGCCCTTTGCAATTCCATGAAAATACCATGCAGTCTATGTTTCTATGCCTTTGATTTTACTATTTCTTCTTCCTGTAATGCTTTGTCCTCACCTTGTTTGCCTAGTAAATATCTGTTTGTCCCTGTTCAGGCCTTCACCTCCTCTTTAAAACATTTCTTATTCTTTCAGACAGTTTATTACTTTCTTTTACTATTTCTGTATTCTGTATATGTTTCTTTTTAATTACATAGAATTTACCATGTTATAATTATTTGCTGACATATTTGTCACCCCTAGTAGACTATAAGTATGCAAAAGTACTGGCTGTTCCTTTTTGCTCTTTTATCTATCCCAGTGCCACACACTGTACTTAGCCCATAATAAGCACTCAAACAAGAATGAAAATTTGATTTTAAAGCACAAGCACAAAAATCTGTAGAGTAAAATATTGAGAAATTTGAATATATTAATACTAAGATGAAATGAGAAACTGTCCATATCACATACCCTTCTCAGAGAGGACTTCTTAAGTGTTTTCACCATTCTTTACATTCTTCACCTCATCAGCGTCATGATTTTTCTAACTCCTACATCAAAGACTGGTGCTACCCACAATGCTTTGCAATTTCCAAAATCTCATAATCCTCTAAGACCTTGTGAAACCATCATCATCCTAGACTTGTACAGCTCTCCTTGAGCCAATTGATCTTCATCACTGTTCAGTTTGCTGAGAGAAAAATGACCCAAATTTATGTCTTGCTTGGCCAAGTACAACTTTTTCTCATTTGTCTTAAATCTACCCCCATTCAAGTATTCCCCCTTTCCAAACACTTTGGATCTTAATTGAAGAAGCAAAGGCCCCAGAAAGCTACATTTTCCTTTTAGTGTGTATTTATTTTTTATTGCCAGTTCAGTTGCACTCCAAATATAGTTATATTTATGAGGAGTGTTAAGTACCAAAATTAAATACCTGTGCTGTTTCCTCAATTTACATTCCATGGGACATTGCATCTAAAATAACCACAGAGAAAATGGTATTATACTGTGTGTGTGTGTTTGTGTGGTGTGTGTAGACTTCCCCAAAGGATGTTGTTATTGAAGTAATGGAATTGAGAAACCTCAGTTATAGTCCTGAATCTGTTACTATCAAAAACAGTCAAACTGAGAGAGTGTCTCCCTTACACTCTTTTGTTCTAGTCAGGCCTTCAACAGATTGAATCCTTAACCTGTTATTACTAATTTACTCATTTATTCATACAGTCAACAAAAGTATTAAGGTCCTATGATGTTCCAGATACAGTGCCAAGTTTTATAAGGGACTAAAGGCCAATATTTTTCTTTCCTCAGTGTACTGTGATTTAGCAATCTCAATAAGTATCACACAAAGTTAGATAACTTCATTCATTTACTCAGTAGATAATTATTGAAAACCTATCTCATGACAGGCAAGTTATTGGGAAAAAGTGATAACCAAGACAGATGTGTGATTCCCTTCCATTCCTGCCTTTCTTCACAAGATGATATATAGCTGACCCTTTGCCATCATACTGCTCTGAGTTCCATATCAAAGTGAACATTGCTGATAAACACTTTCAACAATCTTAGCAAACCACAGCTACATACATAAAACCTATACATAAATAAACAGCCTAAGTGGGGTATGGAAAATACAACAAATGCCTTTACAGAAAATCTCCTTTTTCAGATGCAAAATACCATAGTTTTCCAAATGTTGTTTGATGAACTGCGACTCAGTTTGTTGGAGCCCATAGTCCACTGGATACTCTTTGTAGAAAGTTGTCAAACAACAAACTGCAGTCCACCCATAATGATGTGGTTGATGCATTTTTCCTGAATATTCTGGTTTATGTCAAAATACATTCCCAGGGACCAGTGGCCAAGCTGGATCATTTATTTTTCCAGGGATTTCAAGCCAAGGTGAATTACCTGTGGACTAGAGGGCAGAGAGGAGGTTCTTCCAGTAGGGAGACATGAACTGAATTTTCCAATTTAAAATAATTACTAATTATGTATTATTTATATCTTGTGTTGCTCCAGAAAGTAGTTAAGATGACATATACCTTCTTGCACCTTTTTTCCTGTATCTCTTCTCTTGATTTTTGTGGTAGTTGGCCCTAGTGATTTCCCCACATTTAGGTTTATCTCTGCCCTGTAGTGCAGACTAATTCTGGATTGGAGCAAGAAATACTAAAGAAGTCTCTTTCCATACCCCTACTTATCTACCTACATAAAAAACAAAGTTAAATCTATATGTATGTGGGGAGTGAGGTGGGAAGGATTAGTATATATTTTTTTAAATTTTTATCATTGACACTATTACAGATATTCCTCATTTTTGCCCCCTTTGCCCACTTCCACCCAGTCCCCACCCCCATTCCCCTGGCCTCCACCACACTGTTGTTTGTGTCCATAGGCTATGCATATATATTCTTTGGCTAATCTCTTCACTTTTTTTATCCAGTCATACCCACCCACCCCCTCTTTGAGAACTGTCAATCTGTTTCAAGTCTATGTCTCTGGATTTATTTTGTTCATCAGTTTATTTTGTTCATTACATTCCACATATAAGTGAGATCATGTGGTATTTGTCTTTCTCTGACTGCCTATTTCTCTTAGCATAATACTCTTCAGGTCCACCCATGCCTTCACAAAGAGTAAGAGTTCCTTCTTTTTTACAGCTACATAGTATTTCATTGTGTACATGTACCACAGTTGTTTTTTAATTTTTTTAAATAATTTCTTATTGATTTCAGAGAGAGGAAGGGAAAGGGAGAGAGAGAAATATCAATGATGAGAGAGTCATAGATCGGTTGCCTTCTGCAGGCCCCCTGCTGGAGATGGAGCCCGCAACCCGGGCATTTGCCCTGACCGGGAATTGAATCTTGGCCTCCAGGTTCATAGATCAATGCTCAACCACTGAGCTACACTAGCTGGTCACCAGAGCTCTTTTATCCACTTATATACTAATCAGTTCTTGGGCTGTTTCCAAATCTCGGCTATTGTAAATAATGCTTCTGTGAATGAACATAGGGGTGCATATATTCTTTCTGATGTTTTAAGATTCTTAGGATATATTCCCAAAAGTGGAATTTCTCGGTCAAAAGGCAGTTCCATTTTTAATTTTTTGAGGAAACTCCATGCTGTTTTCCACAAGTCTGCATTCCTACCAATAGTGCACCAAGGTTCTCTTTTCTCCACATCATCAGCACTTGTTCTTTGCTGATATATTAATAGTAGCCATTCTGGCAGGTGTGAGTCTATATCTCATTATCATTTTCATTTGCATCTCTCTGATGATTAGTGACATTGAGCATTTTTCCATATATCTATTGGCCATTCGTATGTCCTCTTTGGAGAAGTGTTTATTAAGGTCCTTTGCCCATTTTTTTGACAAACTTTTATTGTTGACAGTATTACAGATGTCCCCTATTTTCCCTCTTCTGCCCCCCTCCACCTCTTGTCTTACCCTAGGCCTTCACCACATTGTTGTCTGTGTCCATGGGGTATACATACATCTTTGTACATTTTTAATTAGATCGTTTGTCTTCTTGGTGTTGAGTTCTATAAGTTCTTTATTTTGGAGATTAACTCCTTATGAGATTTATCATTGGCAAATGTGTTCTCCCATACAGTGGGTTCCTTTTTTATTTTGTTGATTTCTTTTGCTGTGCAGAAGGGAGGCTTAACATCAAGTCACCTTCTCTGTTAACTGGATCCAGGGACTGAACATTCAGGCAACATAGTCCTTTTCTGATGGTGGGGACTCTGAATAGACAGATGCTCACCTTCCATTCTCTTCCTTCCTTGTTCCAGTAAGGAACCAAGAGCGTGGGTGGATTTTTCAGAGCCAGGAAATTATTATCCTCCCCACAAACAATAAAGAAGCACAAAGAACCAGAGAAGTATCCAAAACCAAACTGTAGTCAAGTCAGGAGCCCAGATGCCAGGAAAGACAATGTATGGAAGAATTCTGAATTCTGCTAGGATTAGAGCCAGTGGACTGGAGTCAAAGTAGAGAACCATGAATTTAACACATAAATGAGAATGAGAACAGAGGAGGTCTGAAGCAATTATAACTAGCACCTATGGGATATATATAATATGGACAACAGACATTTCTAGGCCAAAATGTGCCTTCATGCACCCCAGTTCTTAACAATAGGCAACTGACCTGTTTTCCATCACGAGGATGGGAGGGAGGGAAAAAATATTTTCTGCCCCTCTTAAATGTCAGCTGTGCACTAAGTGTTTTCATTAGTCTTAAGAATTCTATGAGGTGGTTATTATTACTATTTTACAGATAAGAAGACAAACCCTCCTAACTCTCAGGCTAGTGCACTTCCCCCTGTGAACCGTCAGCCCTATTGTCAGTGTTTCAGTCTTTCTCCCCCATACTAAAACTATGCCAGTGAAGGATGCAGATTTTACTTCCTGTTTCTGGCTGCCTCATCTCTGCTAATGCTCTAGTCTCTGCCTGCTTTACAAGAGGGTCTCCTTCCCTGAGTCATGCCTCTAATTTAAACCTTGCCACTTGTGTGGCAAAACTAGTCACTGTCAACTTGATAATAATAACAATGATGACATGTATCAGTTTTTGAGCACTTACCATGTGTCAGACTTGTATCTTAATATGCATTATCTCAGTTATTTCTTATAAGTGCTATTATTATTATTCCATTTTACAGAAGAGGAAAAATAAACTCTTGCTTACATCACATATCTCATCTTTCATCTTTCCGCAGCCAATTGCCTTTCTTGCTTTCCTTAGATAGGTCAAATATGTTCCCACCTCATGGTCTTTATATTTGCTATTTCTCCTGCCAGGAACTCTGTTCCCTCATATTTATTCTCCATGACTGACTCCTTCACATCATTGAAATCTTTGTCCACCTTATCTAAAACAGCTTCATGTGCACACACCCCTATAACTTTTTTCATGATCCTGATTTTTTTATACTTGATATCATTCATGAAAGTGTTTTAATTTGTTTACTTATTTATTGCTTTTCCCCCCTACCAGACTGTAAGCTCCATAAAACCAGGGATTTCATATATTTGTTCATAGCTACATATTGCCTTTAATGCATGGTAAGCATTTAACTTGTATGTGATGGATTACCCTAGTGCTGTCTGACTCCTATCAGTGTTCTTAATCAATACACTTGACTCCTACTGTGAAAAAAATGTATGTCACTTCCCTTGGGGCAGAGGGAATTTCTCCCTTAAGATTTTTAAGTGAAATAATTAGACAACAGTTTTCTTTTCAACTAACTAGGCTGTGTGTTGCCCAAGTACAAGGACTTTATCTTCCCTCCTGTGCTGCAATGGAAAGAAGATGGACTTTAGGGTCAGAAATAAATAGTTTCAAATCCCTGTGCTGCCTTAGGTCTTTTTAAAACTTTAAAGTGTTTAATCCAGCTCGACTGGGCATGGCTAAGCAGTTGAGCATTGACCTATGATCCAGGCAGTCACAGTTCAATTCCCCATCAGGGCACATGCCCAGGTTGTGGGCTTGATCCCCAGTAAGGGGGCATGCAGGAGACAGCCGATCAATGACTCTCTCATCATTGATGTTTCTATCTCTCTCTCCCTCTCCCTTCCTCTATCTCTGAAATCAATAAAGATATACTTAAAAAAATAAAAATAAAATATTTAATCTCTTGTGAGTCTTAGTTTTCATAGACAGTACTTGTAGTTATGGTGACAATTAAATGAGCTATCATTAAGCCTGCCTAGTTTACTGCCTGCCACATAGTAGGCACTCAATATATGTCAATGCCTCATCCCTTGGCATTTCCCTCAGAGTGAAGCTTATCACAACATTTTTAAATTAGTAGATTGACTGTTTCTTTATTCTCTACCTTTCAGTAGCATCCAGTATAAAACTTTGCACATGGAGGGTACTGAGAGCTTTTTTCTTTAATTAACTTGCTCAATTAATATTTATTTAATTCCTACTTGGAGACAAGTCTGGAAGTATTTTCAGTATGGGAATGTTATAAAGCTGGAAAGAGGAGCAAATAAGCTAGATGACAAAGGGAAGATCCAAAAAATACCTCCACAAGCCAATCTAATTAAAACAAATATGATTATAATGTAAAGTTCTTCATTTGACTCCAAAAATACATTTATTCAAGTTCAGGCTGGAAAAGGCATGGCATAGACCCATATGTGCCTGAAAACTTTAACTTGGGAGTGTCAGAAAGCTCAGTACGAATGAGCAATGTGATATGATTACTAAAAACAAGTATCATCTTGACTTAAGGGTACCCGTTGGACTTATAATTGATCCACTTACACAATCTTAAATAACATTATCTTACTTGGACCACAGTATCCTTCTAGCTTTCTCTTTTGTTCCTACTCAATACATTTTCCTCCTGCTTAACATTTCCAGTGTCATTGTCCTGGTATTTCTTTCTGGTCCACTAACTCTGTGTGACTCTACCTCTTTCTCTATGAAGCCTAGACCTTACAACAGATCATATTAACAATAGGTTTAACGTTATAGTCCCCTTGTATCTTACCCACATGTACCCTTTTAAGTGATTCTCAACAAGGTCATCTCAGAATATCTAAAATGGCTGATCCTGGGGGCAAGGTGTGGCAAGGGAAGGATATTCAAAGTCAATATAAGTTTTTCCAAAAGACTCCATTCCACACCCACTCCAGACTGGGCTGATAATCACTGCCCTACAATGGGCTACAGTTATAGTGTTGCGGTTACAAGCATGGTCTCATATTTATATCACCTGTGTTTGAATCTTGGCTCCTCAGTTTACTAGCAGTGTAGCTAACCTCTACATTTCAGTTTCTTTATCCATAAAATGAAAATAGACTCTTAAACCCTAGAATTGTTGCAAGGATGAAATGAATGAATATATATAAAGCATTTATGACAGTGACTAAGGTATGGTAAGTGCTCAGATAATTATTTTCTTGTTCACACCCTTCAGGAGTGTTGGGGTGGGAAAAGTTTGAGAACCTTTGCTGTGTGCCCGCTTTCCACAATATAGCTGTGAAGCTACAAATACCGTGCAGCAAGGCACATTAGGGCACTTGCAAATCTATATGCTCCATCCTCAGTTGAACTTTCAGTGTAGACTTGGTAGTCTTTTTAATGTGCCTTTGGTCAACCCCCTTTGCAGTTGTCCACTCAGGTATTCCATATCTGTACACACTCCTGAAATCATTTATCCCACTCTACCCAGCACCTCTTCTCAGTTGGAAGAAAAATCTCTCTGTCATGAATCTCTCTCAAACGGTCACCCTGTCACTCCCCTTTCCTTCATTGGGAAGTAGCTCAACAAAAGAGTATCATATCATTCTCTGTATTTCCTCAGTTTAAAACCCACTGCACTCCAGTTCACACTCACAACTCCCCTAAGAGTGCTCTGGTAGAGACCATCAACAACCTCCTTATTGCTGGATTCAGAGGTCTCTTTGCAGCAATCTTATTTACTTGCCCCTCCCTTTGACTCTGTTGTCTACTTTCTTCTTCATGAAATTCTATACTCTCTTGGCCACTGCCATATCTTTTAAGCCTGCTTCACCTCATAACGCTTTAATCATTCCTTCTTAGTCCCCTCTGTAGGCTTCTTTTTTACATATACCTGAAAGCTTGTTGTGCCTAGAGATTTTACTCCTTGGCCCTCAGTTTGCATGGATATCTGGGACAATCCCATATACTGTCAATACTTCATTTACAGCAGTGACTAAAATGCAGGCATTAAATCCAGATTGACCTGGGTTCAAATCCTGGCTCTGCCATTTACTAGTTATGTGAATTACTTAAAAAGGGAACAGTATGCTTCCTAAATCATTAGGTCTTAGTGAGGATTAAATGTGATAATGTTTGTTAAATACTGGATATATAATAAGTATTGTACTTGATAAATGTTAAAAATAATAATTCCAAATTCACAGCCCAGCATTTTCTCCTGACTTCAGTGCCATATAACTGATTGCCTACTGGACATATCCCTTAGGAAACTCGAACTTGCTGTGTCCAGGCCTGCTCTCATAATTATTTCTCCCAATTTTGCTCATCATGTGTTCTCGGCTTAAATAAATGACATCATTTATCGAGTCACCCAAGCCACAATGTAAACTTGCATGTGCATAATCTTAGGTTCCTCCCTTTTGCTTACTCCCCATATGTCCAACTAGCACTAAACCCTACTTATATTCTCTTGTTAATATTTGCCTTGTCTATGCTCTCCTCCCCATCTATCTTGCTGCTGACTTAAGACCTTCAACTACATATTCTTCTAATTGGTTCTTCTTTCATCTGCATGGTCTTTTAATTTGTCTCCCTGCATCCTGCAACCTTGTTTCTTTTTAGTCCATTCTCTAAGCTGCTGCTAGAATGATCCTCTACTGGTTCCCTTATGCTTATAAGATAAAGTCCAAATTATTTAGTCCAAATCACTGTGTTGCTCAGTGATTTCACACTTCCATGTGGAACAGCTATAGTGCTTTTTCTACTGGAAACACGTCCTCACCTTGGACTTCTAAAAAGAACATGTACTAAATGGCCAGGATTAAGCTCCAGGCTCACCTTTTTCAGAAGGATTTCCATGACTTCATTACCCTTTGCCCCAATGAGAACTGACTTCTCTTTCTTGTGTTCTTCCATTTTACCCATGAATATTTCCTTAAATGCTTATGTTTTTCTTAAATACTTTGTCTCCCATATAACATAAATATTCCATTTTTGTCTTTTAAGTTGTAAGCTATTTGAGGGCAGGACTTTGTTTTGATTCCTCTTTGTTTTGACTTTGTTTTAATTTTCTGCTTATTATAGCACCTGATACCACAGCATTATTTGCCAAATGAATGAACAACCCATGAGCTGTATTAATTTAAAAATATGCATCTTCAGAAAGATGGAAGATAATCTTTGTGATTTTATCGTTTTTTTTAAAATCTTACCATAGTCAGACAACTATTGAAAGAAGAGTTCCAGTTAAAAGATCTTTCAGATTCCTTTTACTTCTAAGAGTTTGTGATTCCCACTTGTCCTTATAATGAGAGATAGCAAAGTATGAGGCATAATGTGTGTTCTAGTGAGCTTACAGTATATCTGAAGAGATGAGTCTAATATCTATGAAAAATGTAAATAATAATACTTTAAGGGTGATATGGCAACAGGGCTAGAGATTAAATTTGTCATATACCAAAATAACAACTCAGAGGAAGGAGTATTTACAACTGGCTGAAGTGGTTAGACAAGGCTTCCTGGAAGGGATGGAACTTAGTTGGACTTTAGCAAATGAGAAGGCATGCGTAATGTAGCAATAACAGCATAGAAGCAATATAGCAAGTGGTTAGGAGCATGGACCCTCTAGTTCAACTTTCTGGCTTTAAACCAAGCACTTACTAGCTATATGATTTTGGGCAAATAGCTGCACCTCTCTGAGCCTCAGCTACTCCCATACATTTAAGGTGGTAATCTTGTTTCCCTCCTGCTGTGAGAGATAAATAAGATACTGTATATAAAGAACTTAGCAGGGTGCCTAGTTTATAGTAAGCACTTACTAAGTCACTTAAAAACATTGATTGTTGTTATTATACCTTATATATACTGAGGGCTTCCATTTTGAAGAATTTTTTATAGCTGTCTTCAACAATGTCATGAAAGCAGTGAAATTATTACTATTCCCATTTGACAGATGGTGAAACAGGCCCAGTAAAAGACATTGACTTATCAAAGGTGAGCTAATAGAAGAGTCAAGCCTTTTGAATTTCTGGCAGGCCAGCACCCTTCTTGAGACTTCCCTTTGACCATGGGTTGGTCCTTCATACTCAGTGACATCACAGCTTCTGAAAAGCTGTTTTATTCAAGTTTGGGAAATAAAGCAGGGTTTAGTACAGTGAGTTGGGGGAATATAAAAGAGGAAGAGTGTTGGGAATAACCTAGAAACATCTTTAGGATTTGTTATTTGTTAAGGACCAGTGAGTTCAATAGAGAAAGTCCAGGATCTGGTTTCTAGGACATAAAAGAGACACAACAGGCTACTCACCCCACTAGGATAACAATCATTTGATGGGGAGGGTATAAAAGTAGGCTAGGCCTCACCATTCTTATCAGTTCATAAAGGCAAACAGAAAGTCCTGAAAGGGTTGAGTCAATTTCCTGAGGAGGAAAAGAGAGCTTTAATGCAATAATTAATAACATCTGGCAAAACTGCTTCTGATTGGCCAACATGGGTTCTTAGGGTAAATATCCAAGATTCAGTGTTGTACAGTTCGTGTTTGGTTCTCACAGTAAGACAAATGTAACAATAAATATATATTCCTTACTCAGGTCACTCACTCATCAGAATCCCCCACTCAAGGAGAAAAACAATTCTTGGGTTAGCCTTTATTTTTATAAGCACCACTACAAATGGGCCCTTCCTCCCTGTTACTAGGCAAGGCTAATTCAGACCACAGGAAGACGGCTCCACTAATTCTGTTTCACCACCACCCATCTCAGTTATTTTTCTCCCACTCCCCCTCCCTCTCCTTTCATCCCTTCCTCCCTTCTCTCACAAGCACACAAGCAAACATATGCACACACACACACACACACACACACACACACACACAGTCTCAGTGCTACCTCTCTATGATGACCTGGGAAATTGATACTCTCTAACTATAGGTATGGTGTGGTTTTTAAATGTGACAGCCTAGAATGTCAAAAAAATTTAACTCTACTAACTGCCTACCATATGCCAAGTATTGTATAGTTTTTAATGAGACCACAGTAACAAAATTGGTTAGAGGGTATTTTTTATTTGGAAATAATTGACATATAACATTATATTAGTTGCAGGTAAATAACAATGATTCAATATTTATACATATTTAATGTTTGGGGAATATTATTAATCTCCATCTTACAGGTGAGCAAACTGAGACTTGAAAAAGGTGAAGGAGGCAATGGAACTAGAAGTCAATGCCAACTATCTCTGGTTCCAAAGCCACATGCTCTCTGCATTAAAATTTTTCATTTTGGAAGAAACAGAGCACCAGCCAGGAACTAAATATGATAAAATTATATCTGTTTTATTTAATTCTCACAACAAACTAATGAGTTTGCTAGTTCTATTATCTTCACCTTACTGATGAAGAAACTAAGGTTCATACTCATTTCCTTAGCACATAAACTAAAACTGGACCACTGGATAGATGATGAGTATGGCTCTATATAAAGAGGACATATAATTTTGCAAATTATACTATATTTTTATATATTTGTACTAGAAAATGATGACTAGCAACAAGAATGGGTAACTGTAATACTCACTATCTTGAATTTATCTCACAACCATAATATTGAGTAAAAGACATGAGATACAAAAGAGAAAATAGCATGATTCCATTCACATAAAATTTTAAAGCAATCTTAAATTACAATGTTAATATAGAGAGAAAAGCAAGGAAACCATTATGTATTGTTGTTTATTCTCATTTATATTCCCTCTCTCCCAACCTCCAGCCCTCCCTTCATCTCTCCCTCTTTACCTTTTTTTCTTTGTATTACATATATATCAAAATTAAGTGTTTACTTTTCCAGAACCTAGGGAAAGGCCTGGGACATTTTTGAGAGAAATTTTACATGTGATACCCCACATTCTTGGTCTAAGCATGATGACTGTAAGAAGGCCAAGATAGCGTAGAACAGTGGGTTGGGGACAGTTACCATGCATGGCCTTATTGTGAGTAAAGCAGTGAGCTCATAAGAGACAAGTGGGTCGTTAAAAAGGGTATGCCCAGGGCAAAAAGTGCTCCTTGGCTCTCTGTACTCCAAATCCCCAGAGTGAAGAAATTTAAGAATCCTAAGTAGGCTAAAATGTTAATCTTGAAACTTCATAAATATAAGCCTCTATTTCTTACTCTAGTTCAGAAGTTGTAGGGACCAAAGAATAATTATTAATGACATGGTACAGTATAAAAAGAACAGAGTTTGGGATTCTGACTGACTTGAGGTCATATCTTGACTCTGACTCAACTGAGTAACATTGAGCAAGTTGCTTCCTCTCTTTGAGCCTCACCTTCTTCATAAATACAGATAATGATAGGCTTAGCATATACATACAAATCAGTACAATTAAAAGAAGCTAATAATTATATGTGGAATTTAAATAGCAAAATAAACAAACAAGCAAAATATAAACAGACTCATGGATACCGACAATAGACTGATGGTTGCCAGAAGGAGGGTGTTGGGGTGAAAAAGATGAAGGGATTAAGAAGTACAAATTGGTAGTCACAAAATAGTAACAAGGATGTAAAGTACACTATAAGGAATATAGTCAATAATATTTTAATAACTATGTACAGTGCCAGGTGGGTACTTGAAATGTGGGGACCACTTTGTAAAGTATATAATTGTCTAACCACTTTGCTGTACAACTGAAACTAATACAAAATAATATTAAATGTAAACTGTAATTGAAAAAATAAAAAATGAATTTCCTATTGTTAAAAATTAAGATTGTTTCTATTTTTAATGTAATAAAAGTGTAACAGAAAGGGTAATAATACAACCTAACTTACAGAATTGTTTTAAGAAAGTACCTAGGGGGAAGCAAAGATGGCTGCACTCTAATAAGAGGCTGACTGCCCTTGCTCCTAGCCACAGACTGAATTTACAGCTAAAATACTGCATAGTCACCTTGAAAAAAACAAGAGCAGTGTAGTTGATTGGACACATTTTGTTTAAGGAACACTGAAGTAACAACATAGGCTGGTAAGAGGGGGTAGGTCACAGAAAAGAGGAGTACCCCCTCTAGCTGGTGCTTGGCTGAGAGGCCCTAGGGATAGTGGTTGCAAAGTTCCCTCCCTTCGGGAGTGTGGACAGGTATCCAAAAGCCGAAATCTCACACCCTGAGTGGTGGAAATGGGAAAGAAAGCCCGTGTCAGGCAGAGGGATGCAGGGGAACAGTCTGCCTGGGAGGTGGGGTCTGTACCTTCCCAATAAAAGAATACATCTAATGGAGGCAGCCCCAGCAGAAGGGATTCACCCCTGGCTCTGACTGCTGGAAAGGTTGTTCTGCAGTGTGTGGCTCCAGAATAGAAAGGGGCCTGTGGGTTGCACCCAGCAGTGACCTAAAGGGACCCACTGCTTTCCTGTAAGACATTGTACGGAACCCTAGAAAGCATCTAAACTGTGTGGCACTGGGAAGGGCACCCTCCCATCATCAGAGAAAGACTGGAGCTGCTGGCAGGGCAGAGTGGGGATTTTTGACCCACACTGAAGAGAGGTGAGATTGTGAGAGCTGGGAATCTTGCACCAGTTTTATTGAGATCAGCTGTGCAGAAGACCTGAGTGGGTCTGACTTTGTAACCCCTGCTGCTTGGACCGGAGGCACAAGGGTGCCAGGTCCTCGCAAAGCAGGTTTTCTGCTTGTTTGTTTCTTTATATATTTTTGATTTTTGGACAGCACCCCATGGGCTCCACCAGGAAGGCTTATATTAGGAAGACAGACCAGCAAAAGCTGAGCTTTGTGTCTGCAGTATGGAAAGGCTGACCTTAGCGCCCTGTGAGATCAGCCAGCTAGAACTGGGAAAGGAGAGGTAGAGTACATCTACTTAGCCTGCAGGCTATGAGCACTTCTACCAATAGTAAAGGGGCTGGTTCAACTCACTGAAGCCCCAGATACCTCTGCAGGGCACATTTTGGTGGGGTAAGGGAGAACAGTTCACAAGAGGGCATTCCAAGAGTAAGACTCTCAGGGACTATTTGGGACCAGGAGGAAATGCTTAACACCCCTCCTGGGGCCTGGGCAGGTGCTCACCAGAAACTCTTTTGATCAATTCCACTGAGCCCAGGGCATCTAAAACTGCCCATACAAAAAAGCCAGCGAGTTGTATCCAATGTGAATCTGATTCAGGCCATTTAAGGGGGAACTAGAGTTGGAAGTTACAGTAGAGACTGAAGAGTTGGCTTTGAAGCAGAGGTTATTTTCCCCTCAGTGAGTGCCTTATAGTGAAATCTCTGAGTAAGGGGCCCACTAGCCCTAGTTACACTAGCCTGCCTCCACTCTTCGGAAGACACTGGAGAAAGACCAGGCAACTATAGGTGGAGTAGCTGACAGGTAAAGGCAGTCTGCAGAGAGCCTCAGACTGGCCAGCTACAAAAGGACACAAAGAGCCAAACTTGGAAAGCTTCTGACATTGGCTAACATACTACCAGGAGTCCTGAATTCAACATACAAAACAGTGAGCCTCAGACATCATAAGCTGCCCAGAAGAACTTCACTTGGCTGGCTTAAAAAAAAAAAAAAAATCTGCCCTAGCCAGTTCAGTCAGTGATTAGAGATTCGGCCCTTGGAATGAAGGGCTCAATTTCTGGTCAAGAAAAGGAACCTTGGCTGCAAATTCAATCCCAGCCCCAGTTGGGGCACATGCAGGAGGCAACCAATCAGTGTGTTTCTCTCACATTGATGTTTCTCTCTCTGTGTCTCTCCTCCTACCTTCCACTCTAAAAAAAAAAAAAAAAAAAAAAAAAAAAAAAAAATCAATGGAAAAAATCTCTTCCAGTGAGGATTAACAAAAAAAATCTGTTTTTTGGGTTTTATTTTGGTTTGCTTTCCTTGATTTTTGTTCTCTTTTTAATATTTTCTTCGTATTTTTTGCTTTATTGCTTTGATATTAAGGTTTTTGCTTTTCTCTCTTGTTTCCTTCATATCTCTTATTGTCATCTTCCTTACTCTACTTTTTTTCTTTTTTTCTCCTTTTCCTTTTCTATTAATTATTTTGCTTTACCGTTTTCCTCTTTTTGTTACCTTTGCATAACTTTTTTTCTTTCTCTCTTTTTTTACTGTTTTCCTTTTCTTACTCTCTATTCTTATTTTTTGCTCTCCCTTCTTTGCTTGTAGGATCTTTTTTCTGCTCCTTTTATTTCCCAGTAGTCTTTTTTTTTTTTTTTAATTTTAAACAATAATATCCCTTTTTTTCTTTTTTGCCTAAGTATTTGTGTTCTCTCTTCTTTTTCCTAATTCTCTTTTCTTTTGGGTTGTTTTCATCGTGGTTTTCGAGATATTTTGTATGTTCTTGTTTGTATCTTGTCAGTTTGGTTTGGTTTTGTTTTGCCCTGTCAGCACCTGTACAATAGCTTACACAACATGGTAGTGGCTGAGTCTCACAGTTAACTAGCCTAAGAGTAGAGTCTTCCCACAAATGGATCAACAACAATCTAGACCAATCACAAAAGGAAAGCCCAAAGAACCCACAAAAAGCAACACCTAAATCATACAGCTTAGAAGTACAAGGAGTTTTTTTTTTTTTTACCACCAAACCAGCATTGCAAGAAATTTGAAAGGGACTGTGGTAATAATAAGAAGAAATAGAGAAACATAGGCATAAAGACTTAAAATGGCAATAGATAAGGACCTACCAATAACCTTAAATGTAAATGGATTAAATGCTCCTATCAAAGACATAGGGTAGCTGAATGGATAAGAAAACATAACCCACATATATGCTGTCTATAAGAGACCTACTTTGGAACAAGAAATTCACACAGGATGAAAGTGAAAGGATGGAAAAATATTTTCCATGCAAATGGAAAAAAGAACAAGGAAAGCAATAGTTATATCTTAAAAAATAGACATCCAAGAAAAGGCCATAAAAAGAGAAAAGCCACTACATAATACTAAAGGGATTGATCCATGAAGAAGATATAACCCTGGTAAAGATATATGCACACAATATAAGAGCACCTAAATATATGAAAAAGCTATTGGAGGACTTTAAAGGAGAGATTGACAGTAATACAGTCTTGTAGGGGTCTTTAACAACCCACTGGCTTCACTGGATAGATATTCCAAACAAAAAATTAAAAAGGAAACATTAAATGACACACTAGATCAGATGAATTTAACTGACATTTACAGAACATTTCACCCCAAAGTTGCAGAATGTACATTTCTCTCAAATAAACATGGGACATTCTCAAAGATAGACCACATGTTAGAAAACAAAACAACTCTACAAGTTCAAGTGAATTGAAATCATATCAAGGAACTTCTCAGATCACAATGGCATGAAACTAGAAATAAACTACAGTAAAAACATTCAAAAATATTCAAACACATGAAGGCTAAATAGTAAGTAATTAAACAATTAATGGGTTACCTATGAAATCGTGGGAGAAATAAAACACTTCCTGGAAAACAATGTAAATGAACACATAACAACCCAAAATCTATGGGACACAACAACAGTTCTGAGAGGGCAGTTTACAGCATTATAGGCCTACCTCAAGGAGTAAGTAAAAGCTTTAATAAACGATCTAATCCTACAACTAAAAGAATTAGAAAGAGAACAAGAAAAGTCCAAAGGAAGCAGAAGGGAGGAAATAATAAATATGAGACAGAATGGAAATAAATGATATAGCCCAGCCGGGCGTGGGTCAGCAGTTGAGCGTCGACCTAGGATCCAGGTGGTCAGGGTTCAATTCCCGGTCAGGGCAAATGCCCGGGTTGTGGGCTCGATCAATGACTCTCTCATCATTGATGTTTCTGTCTCTCTCTCTCCCTCTCCTTTCCTCTGTCTAAAATCAATAAAGATATATTTAAAAAAAAAAAGGAAATAAATGATATAGAGACACACACACACAAAAAAACAATACAAAAGATCAATGAATCCAAGGGCTTGTTCTTTGAAAAGATAAACAAGATTGATGAACATTTAAGCAGACTCATCAAGAAACAAAGAGAGAGGACCCAAATAAATAAAATCAGAAAAGAAAGAGGTGAAATAACAAGTGAAACCCCAGAAATACAATGAATTGTAAAAACTACTATGAAAAACTGTACTCCTACATGCTGGACAACCTGGACAAAATGGACAAATTTCTAAAAAATACAATCTTCCAAAACTGATTCAGGAGGAATCAGAAAACCTGAATAAGTGGATAACAACTGATGAAATTGAAACAGTAATTAAAAAAAACTCCCAGCAAACAAAAGGCCTGGTCTGGACAGCTTCATAAAGGAGTTTTAACAAACATTCAAAGAAGAACTAATACTTATCCTCCTCAAATTATTCCAAGAAATCCACAAGGAAGGAACACCTCCAAGTTCTTTTTATGAGGCCAAAATTATCCTACACCCCAAAACAGATGAAAACAATACAAAGAAAGAGAATTACAGGGCAATTTCCCTGATGAACATAGATGCAAAATCCTCAACAAAATATTACCAAATAGGATCAAGCAACATATCATACATGATAACCTAGTGGGATTTATTCCAGGGATGTAAGGCTGGTGCAATATTGACAAATCAATAAATGTGACAGATCACAAAAACCAGCTGAAAGACAAAAATCAAATGATTATATCAATAGATGCAGAAAAAGCATTTGACAAAATCCAACACCCATTTTTGATAAAAACTCTCAGCAAAGTGGTAATAGAGGGATCATACCTCAACATAATAAAGGCCATATGTGACAAACCTACAGCCAACATCATACTTAATGGGCAAAACCTAAAAACATTCTCCTTAAGAACAAGAGCAAGACAGGGATGTCTGCTTTCACCACTCTTATTCAACATACTGCTGGAAGTCTTAGCCACAGTGATCAAACAAGAAGAAAAACTAAAGCTCATCCAAATTGGAAAGTAGGAAGTAAAACTGTCATTATTTTCAGATGACATAATATTCTACATAGAAAACCCTGAAGATTCCACCAAAAAAATTAGTAGATTTAATAAATTTATTTGGCAATGTAGCAGGGTACATAATTAACACACAGTAATCAATGGCATTTTTATACACCAATAATGTACTCTCAGAAACCAAACCAAAAAATACAATCTCATTTACCATTGCAACAAATAAATTTAGATACATAGGAATAAACTTAGCAAAGGAGGTAAAAGACCTGTACTAATAAAAGTACAGGATGTAAAAAAAAAAAAAAAAAAAAAAAAAAGAGAGAGATAGAGGAAGGTATAAACAAGTGGAAGAATATACCAAGTTCATGGATTGATAGGATTAACATCATTAAAATGGCTATACTACTCAAAGCAATCTACAGATTCAATGCAATCCTTATTAAAATGCAACCGGTATAGCCCAGCCGGGCATGGCTAAGCAGCTGAGCATCAACCTAGGATCCAGGCTATTGGGGTTCGATTCCCTGTCAGGGCACATGCCCGGGTTGCGGGCTCGATCAATGACTTTGTCATCATTGATGTTTCTCTCTCTCTCCCTCTCCTTTCCTCTTTCTGAAATCAATAGATATATTTAAAAAAAAAAAAAAAATGCAACCGGTATATTTTACTGATCTAGAACAAACACTCCAGAAATTCACATGGAACAAAAAAACACCCCAAATACCCACAGCAATCTTGAGAAAGAAGAAAAAAATTGGAGGGATCACAATATCAGTTTATCAAGTTATACTGCAAATCCACTGTAATGGAAACAGCCTGGTACTGGCACAAGAACAGGCACATAGATCAATAGAACAGAAAAGGAGAACCAAGAAGTCAACCCAAACCAATATACTCAATTAATATTTGACAGTGGAAGCAAGACCTTGAAATAGAATAAAGACTATGTCTTTAATAAATATTTTTGGGAAATTTGGACAGGTACATGAAAAAAATTAACTTAGGCCACCAACTTACACCTTCCATAAGAATAAATTCCAAATGGATAAAAAAATTAAATGTAAGTTATGAAGCCACAAAAGTCTTAGAAGAAAACATAGGTTTCAGGCATCTCATGTAGCATACATATCAGGTAGCAGTATTTTCACAGATGCATCACCTAGCACAAGAGAAACAAAGGAAAAAAATAAACAAATGGGACTACATCAGACTTAAAAGTTTCTGCACAGAAAAATAGATAGGCATCAAATTGAAAAGAGAACCCATTATGTGAAGAACATATTTGCCAATGATATATCTGATATGTAAATTCCAAAATATATAAAGTACTCATACAACGCAGCAAAAGAAAGACAACCAAATTTAAAAATTGGCAGAGGACCTAAACAGACATTTTTCTAAAGGGGACATACAAATGGCCAACAGACATATGAAAAAATGCTCAATGTCACTAATTTCAGAGAGATTCAAATTAAAAGGACAATAAAGCATCATCTCACACCTCTCAGACTGGCTACCATCAATAAATCAATAAACATCAAGTGCTGGAGAAGATGTGGAGAAAAAGGAACCCTACTGCTTGTGGGAATGCAGTGGTACAACCACTATGGAAAACTGTGGAGTTTCCTCAAAAAATGTAAAATGTTACTGCCATTTGATCCATGTTTCCCCTTCTAAGAATATACTCTAAGATGCCTGAAACACCAATCAGAAAGAATATATGCATCCCTATGTTCATAGCAGCCCAATTTACAACAGTTAAGATCTGGAAACAGTGCAATTGCTCATTAGTAAATGAATGAATTAAAAAGTTGTGGTACACTTACAAAATTGAATACTATGCAGCTGTGAAGAAGAAGGAGCTCTTACCCTGTGGGACAGCATGGAGGGACCTGGAGAGTATTATGCTAAGTGAAATAAGTCATTCAGAGAAAGATAAATATCATATGTTATCACTTATTTGTGGAATCTAATGAACAAAATAAACTGATGAAAAAATAGATCCAGAGACATTGAAGCATGCAATAGTTGGGCGTATTTCAAAGGAAAGGGAGTGGGGCTGGAAGAGATTAACCGAAGAATTTATATGCATATATGCATAGCCCATGAACAAATAATAGTACCAGGAAGGCCAGGGGAGGGGCAGGAGCAGGTTGGAAGGGATAAAAGGGGAAAAAATATATAAAGTACATGCCCTTGGTTGGAACCAAACCCAGGCCCCTTCAGTCCATGGACAGGTGCTCTAACCACTGAGCCAAACCGGGTAGGGCTCATTGAGTATGATCTTGATTGTAGGTTTGTGATATATGGCCTTTATTATTTTGAGTATGTTCTTCTCTTCCCTCTTTGCTGAGAGTTTTCATCAAAAATGGGTGCTGGATTTTGTTGAATGTTTTTTTCTTCACCTGTTGACATAATCATGTGATTTTTACCCTTTATTTGGTTTAAGAGATATATCACATTGATTGGTAAATATTGTACAAGCTTTGCACCTGTGGAATAAATTCCACTTGGTCATACTGTATGATCCATTTAATGTATTGCTGGATTTGAATTGCTAATATTTTGCTGAAGATTTTAGCATCTATATTCATCAGGGATTTTGGCTTATAATTGTCTTTCTTTGTAGTGTCTTTATCTGATTTTGGAATTAGTATGATGTCAACCTTATAAAATTAGCTTGGAAGCTTTCCTTCCTCTTGAACTTTTTAGAATACCTTGAGGAAAATATGTGTTAGTTTTTTTAATGTTGGGTAAAACTGTCCTATGAGGCCATATGGTCCAGAACTTTAGTTTGCTGGGAGATTTTTATTACTGTTTTAATTTCATAAGTTGTTATCTGCCTATTAAGGTTTTCAAATTTTTCTTGAGTTTTGGAAAACTATGTTTCCAGAAATTTGTCCACTTATCGCAGTTTGTCAAGTTTTTGGCATATAGTTGTTCATGGGATTTTCTTACAATCCTCTGTATTTCTGTGGGGTAAGTTGTTATTTCCCCTGTTTCATTTCTGATTTTATTTATATGGGTACTCTCTCTTCATATCTTGCTGAGTCTGGCTAAAGGTTCATTAATCTTATCTTTTCAAAGAACCAGCTCTTGATCTCACTGATCATTTGTGTTGTTTTCTTTTAGTCTCCATGTCATTTATTTGTGCTCTTTATTATTTCCTTCTTTCTACTTACCCTTGGTTTTCATTGTTGCTCTTTTTAAAATTCTTTTAGTTATAAAGTTAGATTGTTTATTTAAGCTCTTTCTTATTTCTTGAGTTAGGCCTGTAATGCTATAAACTTTCCTCTGAAGACTGCTTTCACTGTGTCCCATAGGTTTTGGTTTGTTGTGTGTTCATTTTCATTTGTTTTCAGTTAGTTTTTTATTTATTCCTTTATCTCATTAGTAACCCTTCATTGTTTAATAATGTACTATTTAGCCATCATTTGTTTGAATTTTTTTTTTTTTTTTTTGTAGCTGATTTCTAGTTTCATGCTATTGTGATCCAAGGATATACTTGATGTGATGTCAATCTTCTTGAACATATAAAGACTTATCATGTGTCCTCACAAGTTGTCTATCTTTGAGAGTGTCCCACATGCACTTAAAAAAAATGTATATTCTGCAGCTTTGGGATGAAATATTCTATAAATATCAACTAAGCTCTTCTGATCTAATGTGTCCTCTAAGGTTACTGTTTCCTTGTTGATTTTTTTGTCTGGAAGATATATCCAGTAATTTCATTGGGGTGTTAAAGTCCCCTAGTATAACTGTGCTGCTATTGATCTCTCCCTAAAAGTCCTTGAAAGTTTTTAATATATTTCGCTTCTCTTAATTTTGGTGCATATAGGTTTACCAGGCTTATACCTTCTTCTCAGATAGATCCCTTTAGTATCATGTAGTGATATTCTTTTTCTCTTACTAAGATCTTTGTTTTGAAGTCTGTTTGGTCAAATATAAGTATTGTTACCATGCCTTCTTTTTCCTTTCCATTTCCATGGAAAAAATTTTTCCCTCCTTTCACTTTTACCTAGTGTGATTCTATTGTCCTGAGGTTGGTCTCTTATAGACAGCATAAATATAGTCATGTTTTCTTATCCATTCTTATACCCTATATCTATTAACTGGATCATTTAATCTATTTACATTAGAGGTTACTATCAATAAATATGTATTGCCATTTTTATTCTTTATGCCTATGTTTCTCTCTTTCTCTCCATTTCTTCATCTTACAACAGTCCCTTTAGCATTTTTTGCAATGTTTGTTGAGTGGAAATAAATTCCTTTAGCCTTTTTTTGTCTGAGAAGTTCTTTATTTTTGACCATCAATTTTGAATGATAGTTTTGCTGGATACGGTAGTCTTGCTTTCAGATTCTTGCTTTTACTTGGTATATTTCATGCCATTCCTTTCTGGCTTGTGGCTTTTCTGTTGAGAAATCAGGAGACAGCCTTATGTGAGCTCCTTTGTAGGTAACTATCTCTCTCTTGCTGCTCATAATCTTTCTTTGCCCCTAATGTTTACCATTTTATTATGATATATGATATGTCTTAGTGTTGGTCTCCCTGTGTTCATCTTGATTGGCACCCTCTGTGCTTCCTGAACCTGCATGATGTTTCCCTGCATCATGTTAGGAAATTTTTATGTCATTATTTCTTCAAACAGGTTCTCTATCTCTCCCTCACTTTCTTCTCCCTCTGGTATACTTGTGATGCAGATATCGTTCCATTTCTTGTCACAAAGTGGTCTTAAACTATCCTCATTCTTTTTAATTTATGTTTTATTTTTTTTTTTTTATTTTTAAAATTTTTATGTTTGTTTAAAGTATTACAGATGTCCCTTTTTCTCCCCAATGCCCCCTTCCCCCCGTTCCTGCCCCCTCCCCAGTCACTCTCCCCACCATTATCTGTGACCTTAGGTTGTGCATATATGCATATAAATTCTTTGGTTACTCTCTCCCCCTCCACCCACCAGCCACCCTCCATCCCTCTGACATTCGGCAGTCTCAACTATGCTTCCATGTCATTGAGTCTATTCTGCTCATCAGTTTATTAAGTTCTTTAGATTCCACATATAACCGAGATCATGTGATATTTTTCTTTCGCTGCCTGGCTTATTTCACTTAGCATAATATTCTCCAGGACCAACCGTGCTGTCCCAAGGGGTACGAGGTTGTTCTTCTTTACAGCTGCATAGTATTCCATGGTGTAAATGTCCCACAGCTTTTTAATCCATTCATCTACTGATGGACACTTGGGCTGTTTCCAGATCTTAGCTATTGTAAATAGTGCTGCTATGAACATCGGGGTACATATATCCTTTCTGATGAATGTTTCAGGATTCTTAGGATACATTCCTAGGACTGGAATCACTGGGTCAAAAGGCAGCTCCATTTCTAATTTTTTGAGGAACCTCCATACTGTTTTCCATATTGATTGCACCAGTCTGCATTCCCATCAGCAGTGTACTAGGGTTCCCCTTTCTCCACACCCTCGCCAGCACTTGTCGTTTGTTGATTTGTTGATGGCAGCCATTCTGACAGGTGTGAAGTGATACCTCATTGCGGTTTTCATTTGCATCTCTCTGATGATTAGCGAAGTCTAGCATTTTCTCATGTGTCTCTTGGCCATCTGTATGTCCTCTTTGGAGAAGTGTCTATTTTAGTCCTTTGCCCATTTCTTGAGTGGGTTGTTTGTCTTCCTCTTGCTGAGTGCTATGAGTTCTTTGTACACTTTGGAAATTAACCACTTATCAGATTTATCCTTGGCAAATACGTTTTCCCAGATGATGGGGTTCCTTTGTATTTTGAGGTTGTTTTCTTTTGCTGTGCAGAAGCTTTTTAGTTTGATGTAGTCCCATATGTTTATTTTTTCCTTTGTTTCTCTTGGCCTAGGAGATGTATCAGTGAAAAGTCCACTACGTGGGATGTCTGTGACTTTACTGCCTAAGTTTTCTTCCAGGATTTTTATGGTTTCGTGACTTACATTTAATTCTTTTATCCATTTTGAGTTTATTTTTGTGTATGGAGAAAGTTGGTGGTCTAGTTTCATTCTTTTACATGTATCTGTCCAATTTTCCCAGCACCATTTATTGAAGAGACTGTCCTTACTCCATTGGATACTGTTGCCTCTCTTGTGAAATATTAACTGACCATAATGGCGTGGGTCTATTTCACGGGTCTCTGTTCTGTTCCATTGATCTAAACGTCTGTTGTTGTACCAATACCAGGCAGTTTTGATTACAGTGGCTTTGTAATACAGTTTGAAGTCCGGTAACGCGATCTTTCCCACTCTGTTCTTTTTTCTCAAGATAGCTGCACCTATTCGGGGCATTTTTTGGTTCCATATAAATTTTTGAAATGTTTGTTCCAGGTCTGTGAAATATGCTGTTGGTATTTTCATACGAAATGCATTAAATTTATAAATTGCTTTGGGTAGTAAAGACATTTTAATGATATTAATTCTTCCAATCCATGAGCATGGTATCTTCTTCCACTTGTTTAAATCTTCCTCTATTTCTTTTTTCAGTGTCACATAGTTTTCTGAGTACAGGTCTTTTACATCCTTGGTTAAGTTTATTCCTAGGTATCTTATGTTTTTAGTTGCAATGGTAAATGGTATTGCTTTTTTAGTTTCACTCTCTGAAAGTTCATTGTTGGTGTATAAGAATGCCATTGATTTCTGGATGTTGATTTTGTATCCAGCTACCTTGCCAAATTCGTTTATCAAATCTAGTAGGACTTTGATGGAGTCTCTAGGGTTTTCTATGTACAGTATCATGTCATCTGCAAATAATGACAGTTTTAGTTCCTCCTTTCCAATTTGGAAAGCTTTTATGTTTTCTTCCTGTCTGATGGCTATGGCAAGGACTTCCAGTACTATGTTGAATAAGAGTGGTCAAAGTGGACATCTGTGTCTTGTTCCGATTTTTAAAGGAAATGGTTTTAGTTTTTGCCCATTGAGTATGATGTTGGCTGTAGGTCTGTCGTATATGACCTTTATTATGTTGAGGTATGATCCCTCTATTCCCACTTTGCTGAGAGTTTTCATCAGAAATTGGTGCTGGATTTTGTCGAATGCTTTTTCTGTGTCTATTGATATGATCATATGATATTTGTCCTTCATTTTGTTTATGTGGTGTATCACATTTATTGATTTGCGGATGTTGTACCTGACTTGCATCCTTGGAACAAATCCCACTTGGTCATTATGTATGATCTTTTTAATGTATTGATGGATCCAGTTTGCTAGTATCTTAGTGAGGATTTTAGTATCTATGTTCATCAGGGATATTGGCCTGTAATTTTCTTTTTTTGTAGTATCTTTTTCTGGTTTGGGGTTGGGATGCTGTTGGCCTCATAAAAAGATTTTGGGAGTTTTCCCTCCTCTTGAATTTTCTGGAATACTTTGAGTAGAATAGGTATTAATTCTTCCTTGAATGTTTGGTAGAACTCGCCAGTAAATACATCTGGTCCAGGACTTTTGTTTGCTGGGAGTGTTTTCATTACTGCTTCAATTTCATTAGTTGTTATTGGCCTATACAGGTTTTCTGCCTCTTCTGGATTCCATTTTGGAAGGTTGTATGCTTCTAGGAATTTGTCCATTTCCCCCATGTTGTCCAATTTTTTAGCATATAGTTGCTCATAATATTTTCTTACAATCCTTTGTATTTCTGTTGGGTCAGTTGTTATATCGCCTCTTTCATTTCTGATTTTATTTATTTAGGTCTTCTCTTTTAGTTTCTTAATGAGTCCGGCTAAAGGTGCATCAATCTTATTTACCTTTTCGAAGAACCAGCTCTTGATTTCATTGATTTTTTTGTATTTTTTTTTTTTTTTAGTGTTTATGTCATTAATTTCTGCTGTGATTTTTATAATTTCCTTCCTTCTACTTCCTTGGGGCTTTTCTTGCTGTTCTTATTCTAGTTCTTTTAGTTGTTGTGTTAGGTGGTTCATTAGATCTTTTTCTTGTTTCTTGAAATAGGCCTGTAATGCTATGAATTTTTCTCTCAGGACTGCTTCCGCTGCGTCCCATAGGTTTTGGGTTGTTGCTTGTTCATTTCGTTGCTTTCCATGAAGTGTTTGATTTCTTCCTTGATCTCCTTGGTAACCCATTGATTGTTTAATAACATGCTATTTAGCCTCCATGTGTTTCAATATTTTTCAGTTTTTTTATAGTGGTTGATTTCTAGTTTCATGCCATTGTGATCCGAGAAGATGCTTGATATGATTTCAATCTTATATTTGTAGAGACTTGCCTTGTGCCCTAACATGTGGTCTATTTTTGAGAATGTTCCGTGGGCACTTGAGAAGAATGTGTAGTTTGCTGCTTTGGGGTGAAATGTTTTAAAAATGTCAATTAAATCCATTAGGTCTAGTGAGTCATTTAAGGTCTCGGTGTCCCTGTTGATTTTTTGGCTTGATGATCTGTCTAATGCTGACAGTGGGGTGTTAAAGTCCTCCACTATGATTGTGTTGCTGTCTATCTCCCCTTTAAAGTCTCCCAAGAAATTTTTTATATATTTAGGTGCTCCTGTATTGGGTGCATAAATGTTTATAAGGGTTATTTCCTCCTGATGGATTGATCCCTTTAGTAATATGTAGTGACCATCTTTGTCTCTTGCTATGGTCTTTAGTTTGAAGTCTGTTTTGTCTGAAATAAGAATCACTACTCCAGCTTTCCTTTCCTTTCCATTTGCATGGAATATTTTACTCCATCCCTTCACTTTTAGCCTGTGTGAGTCTTTTGTTCTCAGGTGGGTCTCTTGTAGACAGCATACATTTGGATCCTTTTTTCTTATCCATTCAGGTACCCTATGTCTTTTGATTGGACGATTTATTCCATTTACATTTAAGGTTACTATGGATATCAACTTATTTAATGCCATTTTCCCCCTTTATGCTGATGTACCATTCTCTCATTATTCTTTGTTTTTCTTAAAGCAGTCCTTTTAGCATTTCTTGCAATGCTGGTTTAGGGGAACTGAACTCCTTTAGCCTTTTTTTTGTCTGGAAGCTTTTTATTTCACCTTCAAATTTAAATGATAGCCTTGCTGGATAAAGCAATCTTGGTTGCATGTTCTTGCTTTTCATTACTTGCAGAACTTCATGCCACTCCCTGCTGGCCTTAAGAGTCTCTGTTGAGAAATCAGCTCTCAGCCTTATGGGGGTTCCCTTGTAGGTCACTGCTCGTCTTTCTCTTGCAGCCCTTGATATTTTCTCTTTGTCCTTGCCATTTGCCATTTTAATTATGATGTGTCTTGGAGTGGGTCTCTTTGGATCCCTCTTGTTTGGAACCCTCTGTGCTTCCTGAGTTGGTGTGGCTTTCTCCTTCACCAGCCTAGGGAATTTTTCTTTAATTATTTCCTCCACCAAGCTCTCTATCCCTTGTTCTCTTTCCTCCCCCTCTGGCACTCCTATAATGCGAATATTGTTCGCTTAATGTTGTCCCAAAGCTCCCTTAGACTATCCTCATGCTTTTTAAGAGTTTTTTCTTTTTGCTGCTCTGATTGTGTGATTTTTTTCTACCTTGTCTTCTAAGTCACTTATTGTATCCTCTGCTTCATTGAGCCTGCTTTTAATTCCTTCCAGTGCATTCTTGATATCAGATACAGCATTCTTTATCTCTGTCTCAGTTTTATTTATGGTATGTATCTCTTATTTCATATTTTCACTAAGGTCCTTGATTTTATCATCTAGAGTCTTCTTAAGTTCCTTGAAAATCTTCATCATCCATAATCTGAACTCCATTTCTGATAGCTTGCTTAACTCCCTCTCATCAATGTCTTTTTCTGGCTATGTTTCCTTTTCTTTAATTTGGGGGTTGTTTCTTTGCCTCCCCATTTTGGTAGGTCTTAGTGCTTGTATCTATATATAAGATATATTTGCTGACCCCCAGTCTTGTGGGATGGGATTTTGTCTTGTAGGTCCAGTGGAGCCCAGAGATGTGTTTTCCTTATACTTCTGCGCTCTTTGCTCTAGTCGTGACCCTCTTGTGGGTGCCCCTTTTGAGGTTTCTTTATGTTCTCCTGTTGTGCTTGGGTCTAGATTGTTGTTGATCAGTCCTTGGGAGGACCCTTCTCTCAGGTTCCTAACTGTGTCTCAGCCCCAACCTCGATGTGTAAGCTGTTGTGTGGGTGCTAGCAAGGCAAGCCAATGCACAACTAAAATTCCAGGAAACAAGAGGTATATTATAAAATATCTTGACAGTAACAATGAAAACAACTCAAGTGAAAATAGAATTGGGAGAATGAAGGGAGAACACAACACCCCCACACCCCCACACCCACATACAGAGAAAAAAAAGAAAAGACAAAAAAAACCACATGCTTAACAAAAAAAAAAAAAAAAAGAGAAAAAGAAAAGTGACTTTTAGAGATAGAGAGATGTATATAGTTGTTGATACTGGTGAAAATTTAGAAACTAATAATAAACTAAAATGTAAAAAATGGAGAAGCTACTGGGAGGTAACAGAAGCAGAGAAAATATTCCGAAAGAAGGGCCAGCAAAGGATTAAGGGGGAGAATAGAAATAGGATAGTAGTTGAAAATGAGAAAACAAAAATACAATAAAGAGATTAGGAGAAACTAACAATCAGACAGGAAGACAGAAGAGAGCATAGTGAAAGAATGAAAGAAATGTAGAAAATGGAAAAAGAAACAGAAGAAAAACGTTATGCCAATAGATTGAGAGGAGAGAGAGAGATAAAGCCAAGGCAGGGAAGGAGTCCAGTAAGAGATTTAGGGGAAACTATAGAGGGAAGCAGTAAACTTGGATATAATGATAAAGTCCCAGTCTTTGAGCAGGGATATCAAGAAAGTCTTGATAATAGAAGCAAGGATACAAGAAAACAAAGCAACTATCCAAAACAAAACTGAAAAACAAGTAAAGCAAAACAAAATTCTTTTATAAAAAGGAGAAAAAGAAAAAAAAAAATTTAGTAAAAAAAATGTAGAAAAAAAATTATTATAAAATTTAGAAAAGAAGAAAAAACAAGTTTTCTGCCCTTTCTCTTCTTCCTAAGGGAAAAAAAGAAAAAATAAACAAGCCCACAAACAAAAAACAAATAAAAATATCCCCAAAACCAAGGAAACACAAAACCATACAAAAGAAAAAAACAGCAGAAAAAAATGTAGTCGATCAGGTGAGTTTTTTCTGGGCAACTTATGTTGTCTGTTGGTCACTGTTTTGTGTGCTGATTTCAGTTCTCCTGGGAGGTGTTTGTGTATCACCCCAATGTGAGGAGCCATCCAGGTTTGGCTCTGGTGCCGTTAGGTAGATGGTTGATCTGAGGCTCTCCGTGGGCCACCTCCTCTTGTCAGCTATTTTGCAACCTTGTAGTTGCCTGGCCTTATTCCAGTGTCTTCTGTAAAGTCTTTAGGGTGCAGGGTGGCTAGTGTAGCCCAGGGTATAACTCCCCCTAGAGATGTCGCTGTCAGGCACTCTGCAGGGTTTAGTCTCTGCTCCAGTGTCAGCTCCTCAGTCCCTACCCTGTCCTCTGATTCTAGTTCCCCAGGCTCTGTCTTGTTGTAGCTTCAGACTGATTTCAGCCTGTTGCCTTTTCTGTATGGGCCGTTTCAGCCGCCTGTGTTCAGTTGATCCTAATAAAAACATCTTCTGGTGAGCCCTTTGCTTGCCCAGCCCCCAGCAGGGGTTTTCAGTGTTTCCTCCAGTTTTCAAAAAACAGTCCCTGAGAGTCTTATTCTTATAAAGTCCTCCTGTGAGCTGCTCTCCCTTCCCCCTCAGGACTGTGCCCTGGAGGATATCTGGGGCTTCAGTGAGCACGGCCGCCCCTTTCCTTGTGGGGGGGTGCTCCGGGCTGCACGAGAGGCCGGTGGGCTCTGCCCCTCCCTGCTCAGCTCTGGTTGGCTGGTTGCACCAGGCCCGCCCCTCAGACCGTCTCCAGTGCTGACCCCAACCCCAGCCTCTGCTTGTCTGTCTGTGCTGTGCCATCCGGGAAGGTGGGAACTGGTTCTGCAATGAAACTTGCAAGCGATCAAACTTGCAAGCGATCAAACTTGCAAATGCACAAAGCAACACACAGGCAGAGTTTGCTCTGCAGGGTCCTGCCACCCTCGCTCCAAGGCACCCAGCGGGAGGGGACCCAAAGTCAGCTCCAAGCAGCTCCCTGTGCCACTGATCTCATCAAAGCTGGAGTGGCTTCACGGGCCACCACAGTGCCCCTCAAGCCTGGTCACAGGTCCCAGCCTCCCGGCACCTGGAGCTCAGGGCGGGGAGGGCTCCTCTCCTCCCCTGCACCAGGCAGATTCCATGCTTTTGGGACTCAACACAATGCCCCTCGGAGGCAGAGGGTCCCCCTGTGCGGCTGCTCAGCGCAGCCCTCTGGTCCCTCACCATTCGGGTGCCACAGACCTTGGGACAGCCTTCCTTATGGTTGGCACCCCGAGCACCAGAGGCTGGTCGCAGCCACCACTAGAAGCTTTGTTTCCTAGGAAGGTGCCATCCCCTCCTGGACTCACCGCTCCCCTGGGATCCTCTGCCCTGTGCCCGGGGCGCTCCTTCCCCTCGTCACTCTGGGTGTGGGGTCCTCGCTCATGGATGCCGTCCGCACTCCGAAGGGAGGTAGCTTTGCAGCCTCTAAGACTCTGGGCTCAGAGTCCAGCACTGGCTTCAGGGGGTCTCCCCCTTGCTACGCCCCCCCTCTCTTACCGGACTCTGTGATGTGTCTTAAGTGCTCCCCACTTGCACTCCGTCCACTCAGGTGTGTTTCTCTGTTTTTTTCAAGCTGGTTATGTAGGATTTTAGGAGTAAATCGAGTCCGTGGCTGGGAGCGGGGCCTCTCTGCCACTTCTCACAGTGCCGCCATCTTTAGGTCTCTCCTCATTGTTTTTAAGAATTGTGGGGTTTTTTTTAATTTGTTGCTCTAGTACAGTGTTTTTGTTTCCATGTTGTCTTTGAAATCATGATTGATTTAATCTTGTGCTTCATCCAGCTTACTTTTAATTCCTGCCAGTGTATTTTTGATGTCTTTATTTCCGACTGCTTCTTATTAATGGTTTCAATGTCCTTTTTTATTCTGGTGTAGTTCCCACTAAGTGTCCTGTAGTTACCTTTAAGTTCCTTTTAGTTATCACAAGTTCCTTGAGCATCCTTGCAACCATTGCCCTGGACTCTATGTCTGATACATTGTTTACCTCTATTTCATTAATCTCTTTTTCTGGGAATTCTTCCTTTTCTTTCATTTAGGTGTTGTTTCATTGTGTCCTCATTTTGGCTGTCTCTTTGTGTTTGTTTCTATGTGTTAGATAGAACTACTCTGACTCCTAGCTTTCATGAGTGGCCTTTTGTATTAAGTGTTTTGTGGGACCCAGTGGTGCAGTCTCCTGTACTCCTGAGCTGGATGTTTTAAGAGTGTAATGGTTGTTATTTATTTGGGATCTCCTGTCATCATTGTGTCTTGATTGTTGTTGGTTCATTCATGGGTGTGATCTCTCAGGCTGGCTGACTGTAAGGCTCATCCTCAATGACAGTGTGTCAGCTATTCTACAGGTGCTAACAAGAAAAAAAATTAAAACATAGAAAAGAAGCCAACAACAACAGCAAAAACAACCCAAAAAGAAAAGAGAATAAGAAAAGAGCAAAAGAATATTAAAGACAAAGAAATAATAAAATAAAAATAAAAATAATACTGGAAGGAAAAAAAGAAAAGATAGGAAGGACACAAGATTGTGACAAAGTGGAAGTTATACTAACACTCTCCCAAGACCAAATTGGAATTACAACTAAAATATAGTAAACCCATCCTGAATAATCAACTGAAGACCAGCTGGAGAGAATCCTAATAACCAAGGAAGGAAAGGGAAGACCTCATAGAGACTGGTAGGAAGTGTGGAGGAGTGAAGCCAGACTGGGCTTCCATAGGCAGCAGCTGATGGTGTGGAGGGATATCTCAGCTGATGGGAGCTCCCACTGAGAAGTCTGGGGTCTAAATCCCAAGCTGGGCTTCCGAACTCAGAGCACAAGAATTGAGAAAGGTACCCACATAACATCTGGTTGTGAAAAGCAATGGGGCTGATGTCTGCCAAGAAGAGATGGCTGGAAATGCAGGCACCTTGTTAAAAGGCAAATGCACAAAATTTTGTTTGCAACTACTCACCTTGGGCTCTGGCAGAAGGAGGGCAGGGTGGAAAAGAACTGTGTGAGGGGAATCTGATGTTGGAGACTTTGGGGGAACAACCACTTAGACCCCAGCATGAGTCATTATCCCATACTGCAGAAGATGTTTATCTCAAGCAGACCTTAACCATCAAAGCAGCTTTAGACTGGGGGTGGGGAAGCAACTGCCCCACCTATTGGAAACCAATTCAGCCCACCCTGTCAAGTTTTTGACCTGTTGAGCTCTACAAATTGAGGCCCATTATGTGCCTGAGACTAACAATCAGCCTACAGGCAGTGGCATATCTCTCAGTGATTTGAGTCTTTGCCTAACTTGCTTCTGGGCCAGAGTCCAAGCAAAGCAGACCTTGGTGCACAGTTTGGTTCTTTCACATGCCTACAGCCACAGATACAGAGTCACACAAGCTTTGGATTGCTGATAGCTCCAAATAGAGTACTCCAGGCTAGAAAGAAGTGGTATCTGATATTAGTCCACACTAGAGACCTTCCAAAGAGGCCTAAAACAAATATATGAAGGTTAGCTTCAGACAACAACAGAGCAGCATACAATATGCTTCAAAAGTGGTCTATACACAGAGAGATATTGGCAGGCTCCAAACCCTGGTGAGGTGAATTCCAATTTGTTTGATAAGAACCTGCACAGCAGTTTGTATGTTGTGGTGGGTGTTGAGCCTCACTGTCAGCAAGCTTGAGGGACAAGCTGATGCACAAATAAGACAATAGAAATTAATACTCAATGACAATATGCACAAGGGACATTATTAGAGGAACCAGGTTTGGTGATCAAGGAGACTGTGCCACTGGGACCCACAGGTAATCTAGTACATAAGGCCACCCTGCCAAGACTAGGAATGGTAGCAGATATACCTAATACATAGGAAAAACAACAAGCAGGAAGACAAAATGGGGAGACAAAGAAACAAGTCCCAAATGAAAGGACAAGAGGATTCTCCAGAATAAATGGTGAATGAAATGGAGATTTCAATTTTATCAGACATAGAGTTAAGTGCAATGATTATAAGGATGATCAACAGCATGAACAAAGATGAGGAAACTCTGAAAAATAACCAGTTGGAAATGCAGAATGACATAGCAATACTAAGGAATACACTGTAAGTAATAAAACAGCAGGTTAGAGAAAGTTGAGGATTAGATCAGCAAATTAGTAGACAGGGGAGAAAAAAATTACTCAATCAGAGAACCAAAAAGAAAAAAATTAAGAAACAGGTGGACAGCTTAAGGAATCTGTGGGACAACATGAAATGTAACAATATCAGCATTACACGAGTCTAGAAGGAGAAGCAAGCGAGAAAAAGATAGAGATCCTGTTTGAAGAAATAATGGCAGAAAACTTCCTTAAACTGATGAAGGAAAAATACACAAAGTTCAGGACACACAGAGAGCCCCAAACAAGAAGAATCAAATAAGCCCATGCCCAGACACATCATAATTAAAATTCCAAAAATTAAAAGCAAAGAATCTTAAAGGCAGCAAGACAAAAGTAATTTGTTTCTTACAAATGAGCTCCCTTAAAGCTATCTCTGATTTCCCAAGAGACTCTACAGTCCAGAAAGGAATGGTATGACATATTCAAGGTAATGGAAAACAAGGATCTGAAACCAAGAATACTCTATCCAGCAAGGTTATCATTCAAAATAGATGGTGAAATAAAGAGCTTCCCAGACAAAAAAAAAAGCTAAAGGAGTTTATTACCAACAAACCAGCATTGCAAAACATGATAAAGGAACTGCTGCAATAAGAAGAATAAATAGAGAGAGAAATATAGGAATAAAGAGTAAAAATGGAAGTAAGTAGCTATCAATAACAAACCTTAAATGTAAATGGATTAAATACTCCAATCTAAAGACATAGAGCAGCTGAATGGATAATAAAATGTGACTCATATATATGCTGTCTACAAGAAAGCCACCACAGAACAGAAACTTGCACATGATGCAAGTGAAGGCAGGGAGAAAAAAATTCCATGCAAATGGAAACAAAAAAGCATGGGTAGCAATACTTATAAATCACAAATAGACTTCAAAGCAAAGGTTAAAGGGTCACTACATAATGATAAAGAGGATTGATCCAACCAGGAGCTATAAGCCTGGCAAACATATATGTACCAATATAAGAGCAACAAAATATATAATAAAACTCTTGGAGGATTTTAAAGGAGAGATCGACAGCAATACAGTCATAGTAGTCACCCCACTGACTTCACTCGATAGATATTTCAGACAAAAAAATCAACGAGGAAACAGAGACTCTAAATGACACACTAAATCCGATGGAATTAATTGACATTTACAGATCATTTCACTGCAAAGCTACAGAATATACATTAGTCCCAAGTGCACATGAGACATCCTCAAAGATAGGTCACATATCAGGACACAAACTAAGTATCTACAAGTACAAGAAGTTTTAAATCATATCAAGCATATTCTTGGATCAAAATGGCATGAAAACAAAAATCATCTAAAACACTCAAAAACATCACATGGAGGCTAAATAGCATGTTTTTAAACAATGAATGGGTTACTAACAAGATCAAGAAAGAAATCAAAAACACTGGAAACATGAAGACACAATAATCCAAAATCTATGGGACACAGCAAAAGCAGTGCTGACAAAGAAGTTCATAACACTACAGGAATACCTCAAAAAACAAGAAAAACCTCTAATAAACTCCCTAACCCTACAAATTAAAGACTTAGAAAGAGAACAACAAGAAAAGCTCAAAGTAAGTAGAATGAAGGAAATAATTAAATCAGAGCAAAAATAAATGACATAGAGGCAAAACCAAAACAAAAACAAAAATCAAAAAACAATGCAAAAGATCAATGAAATCAAGAGCTGATTTTAGAAAAGATAAAAAGGCCCATGAACCACTAACCAGACTCATCAAGAAACAAAGAGAGAGACCTCAAATAAATAAAATGAGAAATGAAAGAGGCGAAATAGCAACTGACACAACAGAAAAAGAGATAATTGTAAGAAATTGTAAGAAAATATTGCAAACAACTATATGCCAAGGAGTTAAACAACCTGAGTGAAACTGAAAAATTCCTAGAAACATGCAATCCTCCAAAACTGACTCAGGGAGAATCAGAAACTCTAAATAATGAAATGGAAGCAGTAACCAAAAAACTCCCAGCAAACAAAAGTCCTGGATGGATGGCTTCCCAAGGGAGTTTTACCAAACATTCAAAGAAGAACTAACACCAATTTTTCTCAAGGTATTTCAAAAAATTCAAGAGGAAGAAAGACTTCCAAGCTCTTTCTATGAAGCCAGCATTATCTCAACTCCAAAACCAGATAAAGACACTACAAAAAAAGATAATTACAAGTCAATATTCCTGATGAACATAGATGCCAAAATCCTGGACAAAATATTAGCAAATTGGATCCAGCAATATATTAAAAGAGTATTCACTATTGTGCAAGTGGGATTTATGCCAGGGATGCAAGGCTGGTACAATATTTGCAAATCAATAAATGTGGTACATCATATAAACAAATTGAAAGACAAAAATAACATGATCACATCACAGAAAAGGCATTTGACAAAATCTAACACTCATTTTCAATAAAAACCTTCAGAAAAGTGGGAATAGATGGAAGATAACTCAACATAATAAAGGCCATATATCACAAACTTACAGCCAACATCATGCTCAATGGGGAAAATCTGAAAGTATTCATACTAAAAGAAGGAACAAAACAGGGTTGTCCACTTTCACCACTCTTATTCAACATAGTGCTGGAAGTCTTATTCACAGTAATTAGAGAAGAAAAAATAAAAGACATCACAATTGGAAAGAAGGAAGCAAAGCTGTCATTATTTGCAGATGAGATGATATTGTACAGAGAAAACACTAAAGACTCCATCAGAAAAGTACTAATTTAATAAACAAATTTGGTAAAGTAGCAGGAAACAAAATTAACATCCATAAATCAATGACATTTTAATATACCAGTAATGAGCTCTGAGAAAGAGAAACTTAAAAAAACAACAACATCCCATCTACAAATGCAACAAAAAAATTTCATATATCTTTGAATAAATTTAACCAAGGAGGTAAAAGACCTGTACTTGGAAAACTACTGGACATTGAAAATAGAAATAGAGGAATATACAAATAAGTGGAAGCATATACTGAGTTCATGGATTGGAAGAATTAACATCATTAAAATGTCCATACTACCCATAGCAATCTATAGATTCAATGCAATTCTTATTAAAATACCAATAGATGATTTCAAAAATCTAGAAGAAATACTCCAAAAATTCAAACCAAAAAAGACCCAGAATAGCCATAGCAATCTTGAGAAAGAAGAACAAAGTTGTACAGATCACTATACCAGATATCAAATTATACTACAAAGTCATTGTAATAAAAACAGCCTGGTACTGGCACAATCACAAGCATATAGATCAATGGAACAAAACAGAGAGCCTAGAAATCGACCCAAGCCATTACAATCAATTAATATTTGGCACAAGACACAAGAGCATACAATGGATAAAAGACAGTCTCTTCAATAAATGATGTTGGTAAAATTGGGCAGGTACTTCCCAAAATATGAAATTAGTTAACCAACTTACACCATATATAAGAATAAATTCAAAATTGATAAAATACTTGAATGTAAGTTATGAAACCATAAAAATTCTAGAAGAAACCATAAGAAGAAAAATATTAGACATCTCTCGTAACAATATGTTTGCTGATACATCACCTAGGGCAAGGAAACATCAAACTAAAAAGCTCTGCACAGCAAAAGAAACCATCAACAAAATAAAAAGTGACTCCACTGCATGGGAGCATATATTTACCAATGATACATCTGATAAAGTGCTGATTTCCAAATTTATAAAGAACTCATTCAACTTAACAAAAGGAAGACAAACAATCCAATTAAAAAATGGACGAAGGGCTGGAATAGACACTTCTCCAAAGAGGACAACCAGATGGCCAAGAGACACATGGAAAAATGCTCAGAGTCACTAATCATCAAAGAGATGCAAATTATAATGACAATGAGGTATCACTTCACACCTGGCAGAATTGCTACTATCAACAAATCATCAAACAAGTACTGACAAGAATGTGGAGAAAAGAGAACCCTAGTACACTGCTGGTGGGAATGTGGAATGGTGCGGCCACTGTGGAAAACACTGTGGAGTTTCCTCAAAAAATTAAAAATGGAATTGCCATTTGACCCCATGATCCCACTTCTGTGAATATATCCTAAGAATCCCAAACAAGAACCAGATAGAATATATGCACACCTATGTTCATAACAACTCTATTTACAGTAGCTAAAATTTGGAAACATCCCAAGTGCCCGTCAGTAGATGCCATCAGTGGATTAAAAAACTATGGTACATTTACACAGTGGAAACCATGAAGGTGTAACAGAGAAGGACCTCTTACCCTTTCAGACAGCATGGAGGGACCTGGAGAGTATTTTGATAAGCAAAATAAGCCAGTCAGAGAAAGACAAGCACACTGAAACCTCAGTTCTTGAACATCTCCCATCTTGAACAGATCACTTCTCAACCTGACAACCCTTTTATACTGGTACCTATATAATCAGTCAGGGTCCCTCAGGTGACAAATAAAGGAGAGAATGCACCAGTATGAGTCAGTTTACCACTGTTAAAATCTCAGGATACTGTGTTGAGAATATTTTTGTGTTTTTTTGCTTTCTTTGCTGCCTACTACTATTATTAAATTTTTATTTTTCACTGTATATTTCATTTCCTTTTTGTTAAATTTTCATTTACATTTCATGTCCTTTTTTGTTTTAAAGTTTTATTTATAGACTAAACAGTACATTAGACATGTACTGTATCTAAGAAAGGTTCAAACAAGGATTCATTTAGGAGTTTGTAAGATTAATTCAATTTACATTATTCCTAACGGGACAATATGATTCACTTTTTGACAGCCTTCTGAAACAAATTAAGTTCAAGAAATGAGGTTCTACTGTATCACATGATCTCACTTATATGTGGAATCTAATGAACAAAATAAACTGATGAATGAAATAGTTCCAGAGTCATGGATGCCTGGAATACACTGACAGATCTCAGAGGGAAAGGGGTAGGGGGGGCAGGAAGAGATTAAGCAAAAGACTTATATGCATATATGCATAGCCTATGGACACAGGCAATAGTGTGGTAAGTATGGGAGGATAGGGTGCGGGGTTTATGGGGTCCGTGAAGAAAAAAGGAGGAATCTGTAAAGCTTTCAACAGGAAATATAAATTTAAAATAAAATGATAAATTATAAACTAAAAAAAAGAATACTAGAAAAGGGGAAGAAAAGGGATTATGAAAAGAAAGGAGACAAAAAAATAAGAATAAAGAATAGGAAAAGGAGCATGCTGAAATAGAAAAGAAAGAAAAAAATTATAAAAATGTAAAAAGAAGAGAAAGGAAAAGCAAAAGAAAGAAACCAAAAAATAGAGTAAGGAATGAAAAAAATAAGATATATGAAAGAAACAAGAGAAGAGAGAGAGAGAAAAAATGATACCAAAGCAATTGAAAAGAAAAAATAAAGAAAATAATGAAGGAAGGAAGGAAGGAAGGAAGGAAGGAAGGAAGGAAGGAAGGAAGGAAGGAAGGAAGGAAGGAAGGAAGGAAGGAAGGAAGGAGGGAGGGAGGGAGGGAGGGAGGGAGGGAGGGAGGGAGGGAGGGAAGGAAGGAAGGAAGGAAGGAAGGAAGGAAGGAAGGAAGGAAGGAAGGAAGGAAGGAAGGAAGAGTTCCTCTAGGCAGATTTTAGTGCTTGCTAGTATTTCCCTTTGTATCTTGCTCTTATGTTGTCTGAGGCTGTTTTGTATGCTGATTTGGGGCCTCCAGGGAAGTACTTTTTTTTTTTTTTTTAAATATATCTCTATTGATTTTAGAGAGAGAGGAAGGGAGAGGGAGAGAGAAACATCAATGATGAGAGAGTTGTCATTGATTGGCTGCCTCCTGCACGCCCTCCACTGGGGATTGAGCCTGGAACCTGGGCACATGCCTTGACTGGGAATCGAACTGCAGATCTCCTGGATCCTAGGTTGATGCTCAACTGCTGAGCCACACCCAGCATGGCCAGGGAAGTACTTTTGTACTAGCCAGTGGCAGAAGCTATCCCTGTTTGAAGTTGCAAGGCATCCACAGCTTGTGGCTGCCTCCACTGTGCTTGGCTACCTCTGGGAGGGGCCAAAGCTGAGCTCCCAGGTCTGCTTTTTAGCAGCATGCCATCCTGGGGTGGGACAGCAAACTTTCAGACTTCTGGGAAGATGATGCTTACAAGTTCTTTAGTTAATCTCTTCCTGCCCTCCTTACTGCTTTCCTTCTGAGATTCATCAGCCTGTTCCATGGTTCTATGTCAATGAATCTATTTTGTTAATCAGTTTATCATGTGCTTTGGATTCCACATATAAGTGAGATCATATGGTATCTGTCTTTCTCTGCTTGGCTTATTTCACTTAGCATAATACTCTCCAGTTCCATCCATGCTGTCCCAAAAGGTAAGAGATCCTTCTTCTTTACACCTGCATAGTATTCCATGGTGTAAATGTCACACAACTTTTTTGTCCACTTGTCTACTGATGGGCACTTCATCTGTTTCCAGATCTTAGATATTGTAAATAATGCTGCTATGAACGTAGAGGTGCATAAGTTCTTTCTGATTGGTGTTTTGGGATTCCTAGAAGTGGGATCACTGTGTCAAACAGCAGTTCCATTTTTAATTTTTTTGTGGAAACTCCATACTGTTTTCCATATTGGCAGTACAAGTCTGCATTCCCACCAGCAGTGTATAGGAGTTTCTATCAGCTCTCCATTGATGGGGAATCACCAGCCAGGTTTCTGGGAATAAGGGTGAATGGACCTGCCCCAAAGCTAGTCACTCAGGCTCCCAGAGACTACTGCCCCCCTCAGCAGGGGTAGAGATGCAGGCTTGGATGAGCTGGATTCCAAAGGGTTTCAGGGAGTGGGATTCCTTAAGGTGGGGCATCCTGTATCCTGGGGAGGCAGGGTGTTTGCCTTTCACTAGACTTCTGCTGCTGGGTGGGGCCTGTGCCTCTCAGGGAAAATGGCTGCTGTGATATGCAGAGGGTGATGGGATGACCCAGCACAGGTATTCAGAGAACCAAGATTCTCCCCAGTTCCTTTCACCCCAGTCTCTCCTCAGCAGTTTCCAGTGGGCACCACCCTACCTCTGCCAAAACCTATGAATATCTGGGAACAAAATTCTTGTCCAGCAGCCCTTTATAAAAGTGGCTTTGTCTCGGGGAGGCTCAGACTCTCCCTAGCAGGTAGAAGCCCCACCACTGGATGCTGCATGACTGGCTGTTCCTGGCTCTGGCCATGTGGGTTGGGGAGCCCAGCCTGGTGTCCAGGCCTCTCTCCTCTCAGCGGGAAGCTGCAGCAGCCGAGATATCCCTCCTCAGCCTTGGCCAGCAGCTCTCACACACTGCCTTCCTACCAGTTTTAAGGTGGTTTCTGCTCTTCTTTGTTTAAAAGTCTTTTCAACTAGTCTTCAGTTGGTGATTCAGGGTGAATATTCCCCATTTTAGTTTTAATTCCAGTTTGGTTCTGGGAAGAGGTTCTAGAAAGATCCACCTACTGTGGTCTAGCTGGTTAGAGCATCGGCCTATGGACTGAAGGATTCTGGCTTCAATTCCCGCCAAGGGCATTTACCTTGGTTGCAAGCAGGATCCCAGCAAGATTGGGGTACGTGTGGGAGGCAACCAATGGATGTCTCTCTCCGCCCCAACTCTCTCTCTCTTCCACTCTCTCTGAAAAGCAATGGAAAAAACACCCTCTGGTGAGGATTAAAGGAAGAAAAAAAAAAACATCCACCTACTCTACTACCATCTTAATCCTCCCAGATTAAAATTTATTTAATACATGAAAAAACACACACTTGAATTCCTACCCTCATAAAACTTGATCCTCCCACAGTCTTCTCAACTGAATAAATGGCATTACCATTCACCCACTTGCTCAAGACTAAAACCTAAGTGTCATTCTTGATTCCTATTGTTCCATACCAAATCCAGTAGCAAATTAATAGCAAATTAACTAAGCCTTACATCCAAAGCAAATACGGAATCCAATTATTTTTTAACAATTTAATCTAAGCCCAAACCAACATTATTTTTTGCCTGGGCTAATCTTATAGCCACCTAGCTTTTGTCCTCATATCTACTATTGGACCCTAAAGTCTGTTTTCCACAGAGAAACCAGTTATCTTTTTAACATGGAATTCAAATCATGTCTCTTCTCACAGGAATACCCTCCAGTGGCTTCTTACCACACTTACAATAAAATCCAAACTCCTTACTATGACCTATATAAGGCCCTAAATGATCTGTCTCCTGCAAATCTCTGACTCTATTTCTAAGACTTACATTCTTCTTATTTTTTGAACATCTCTATGCTTATGATCAGGCATTTCACTCACCCTGGAATACTCTTTACACAGATGTTTTTATGGTTTGATTTCCTACACCATTCAGATCTTTGCTCAGATGGCACTGGCTCAGAGATACCTTCCCTGACAATCTTATCTGGAATAGCCCCTATCATCATATACTCCCTTTCTGTATTTTATTTTTGTTCCTGGTGCTTGTCAATACTTGAAATTATGTTGTATATTTACCATTTATTTATTTTTATATATATTTTCAATAATAATAGGTATCCTTTGATCTGTCAGATATATGGCAGATCTCAAGATGAGATTAGGCTCCACTATTGTCTCTCCTATCAAAGAAAATATTTGGGGACCAGAAAAAAAACACACCTATTTGAAACCAATGACACACATTGAATATGTCTCAACTAGAGCTCTTTATAACTCTTATAATGCAAGCTAGGCTCAGAAGAGATAACAATTACAAGATTACTATTTCACCAAAACTGCAGGGACAAAGTCATGTTAACAAGGAATACATGTTTTCTTAGTGTGGGACTAGATTGTCCTGGGAAAAACTAATGCTCTGATTGGTAAGGTGCTTACTTCTTAGATAATTAATGATGAAATTATCTGTGGCTTTTACTGGTGATGTGAATGAATTTAATTCATAACACCTATCACTCAGACACAAGACCAGAGTTCACTCTTTTTACTTTAGGGTAGAAACAGGGCAGAGAATCGTTTTCATTATAAACCAGCCAAAGCCTGAGGAAATAGAATTTTCAGAACGATACAAGGGCAAGACCTATGGAATGGGTGGGGAACTAGAATGAAGAATATTGCAAAAGAGGACTCTAAGAGCAGTGGGAGGAGAAATATTGGAGAGAAAGTGAGATCAGAAGATAAGGAGTGTCTGCTTGGGGCATGTGCTTGAAGACCAAAGTGGTAGGCCTTCTTCCCACTGAGTGGTGCAAGGAAACTAGAAAGCTGTTCAGTAAAAGCACACTGTACCCCTTCTGCACTCTGTGGAATCCATTTCATTTACCTTTTTCATTGTCAAGTGTATGTTTGGTTAAGGGAAAATGGGTAAGGTAGGAGATATTAGGGGTGAGGGTTGTTCTAGAAGAGAAGCATTCAGGCCATACAGAGAAGTATTAGGTGGCATCACCACAGAGTATCTCTAACTCTGGAGGGGCCTGTGGACAAGTAGCTGTAAAAAAGAAAAACTTACCAAATGATGACAATTTACTACCCACCCAGCACCCCCACCAAACAGCTCATCTATAGGGTAGCAGGGAGAATTCCCAAGAAATTTAAATAAGGGACTTCACTTCATCTAATAAAAAAATTACGAGGTAAAAAGATAATAGATTAATAGATATTCAGTTATTGAGCACTTACAAAGACATTTGATTATCAAAAACCTCTAGAAACATAGTATTTCTAACATATTTCAGATGAAGAAGAAACGTTATCAAAGCCATACAGTAGGTGAACAATTCAGGGTCTGAGCTCCCGAACCTCCTAACTAAAACCCTTGCCCTTTTTACTATATTCTAATACCATCTCATTATTGATCTATAAGAGCCAAGATGCTGTACTTGAAAGAGCAAAGGTTTTTCAGTCAGAAACACCTGTTCCAAGCCCAGTTTTATGTGCTTTCTAGCTTAATGGTCTTAGTCCTGTCACTTCCCATGTCTTAGTTGCATAATTTGTGAAGTAAGAATATGTGATCTGTCTAAACATGTAATTATATTAAATGAAATAATGCATGAAAAGGGCTAAATATAGCACAGGGCACATGTAAAGTTTTACTACTATTTTCAAAATGAACCTGGCAAAATACATACTACATTATTAGACAATGATTTTATGGTAGCTAATGTTATTCAGGGGGTTGTTGTCAGAAAAAACTATATTTAAATCTTTATGTTCTTACTGCTTAATTACATATCGTTAGGTAAATCACCTAACCAGTCAGAATATCAATTTGATTATTTTTCAATAGCCTTTTGGATAGGTATACCTCAAGATTCTGTCGAGGTTCAGATAAAGTACTTACATAATCCTAGGCACTCAGTTGACGCCGAAAAAGTATAGCTATTGCTGTTAATGTCAGGCTAATGCATTAAAATACTTCAGAGTTTATGCCATGTGCAGTGGGAAGCTGCCATGCACTTTCTTGGGAAAATGGTAGTAAAGGAAGTGGGTGAATGCTTATTCTTGATTTAAGTGTAGAGGTCCCCAGCAGGGGCAACGTGACAGTCAGTGTTCTTGTGTTGAAAAGTGGTTTCTAGATGGGTCTGGATGACCCTTTGATTTTAGTGAGGACATTTTTTCATAGGTGGAGGGCAGGGGTGAGGGCGATGAGGTTGTCAGAGGAAAATGGTTGGATGGAAGCATACATAAGGTTATTGCTGGAGAACGTTAAAGTCTCTCGGTATAAACTCGGAGACATAATTATTCCAGGAATCAAAGTAGCATGAAGTAATTAAAATATGTTTGTGGCTAGAAGGGCTGGACACAAAAAGGAAGGTGAATAATAAAGGTACCAGTGAGAGAGGAGTAAAAACTAAAGTATGGTCCATAGGGAGCAGGGGATGGGAAAGAAGCTCATGCTCTCCTCTTTCCAAGAGGAAAGGCTGGCATGAGTGGAGAGAGAACCTTATAGGTGTAAGAGAAAGAGGTGGAAGGACTTCATGTCCAACAGCATCTGTTTTCTTGATGATAAGAAGAAGGGCTGATTTTACTGGACTGATTAAGCACCAAAGTAGGGACTTTTGGAAAAGGGTAGAAGTTTAGAACAGCTGTGCAAGGAAGATGGGAAGAACCTGTGATTGGTAAGGAGCGAAAAGGTTTTACTTAGAGAGTGCTTTAGAACAGTGGCATTCAAACTTGAGCAAGCATCAAAATCACCCTGGAGGGCATGTTAAACACAAATTTCTGAGGCTACCCCTAGAAATACATGATTCATTACATTTGGGGTGGGAATAAAGAATTTGCATTTCAAACAAGTTTCCAAGTAATGATGATTTTGCTGATCGAAGACCTGAATGAAGTTCTTGAATCCATTCTTATTTTCTGGCTACATGATCATAAACAAGCTCCTTGGTCTCTTTGTATATTGGTTTTTCATCTGAAAGATAAGGATGACAAATATTATCTATTTTATAAGGTTATTGTGAAAATTAAATTTGTGAAGATACATAAAAAAGAACAATCTGATGGTAGCTTGGCAGCAATGTTAAGGACTCAAGAAGAGTTGGAAATCAAACAAGACTGGGCAGTCATTTTTTCTGGCAACCTCCCTTCTCTGTCATACCCCTATCTTTAACTCAAGACCCCAAGACTTCCTTCACTTCTCTCCTGTTGCCTGTTTTCTAAAGATATCTCTGGAGAGGCCTGCTTCCCTAGGCTCAGTAATAATTCTGCCCGTTATTTATATACCTGAGTCACCTGCATCCACTTCCTAAGATCATCCATTAGAATTGCTCCACGCAGACTGTGAAAGTACCAGCTTGCCTAGTTAACCTTCAGCTTTCACATGAGGGGCCAACTTGTACCTCACTGAGTGATGATACAGCCAAGTCCCACAAAGCCAGTTGGGGAGAGGTCTTGAGAGGTATCTGGAGGGGAATCTTAGATCTAAACTCTCCCCTGGATGAATCACTCTGATTCCAGATAGGCTGGAGGCAGACACTAAGGAGAATGACTGCCTGACCAACTCTAGGCTGGTAACATTATATTAGTGAAGATAAATGGAAGAGAGTGTTATCTGGAGCCCTGGAGACTGACCTGACCCTTCACTGTGATTATTAGAAAAGTATTGCTTATATTGAGCACAAATCTATATGTTTGTACATTCTACCCATAGGTCCTCACTCTGGTCCCTTAAACTTACAAATCTTGTCTGTTTCTTCTACCCTGTGATAGCCCTTTAGATATTGGCAGAAAGGGATGAAGTTCTCCTGAGTCTTTTCAAATCAAACACAGTGTAGAGGGGTGGCTATGCAATGCATGTCTGGATGTCTCTTCAATACTAAGGAAAATAAGAATTTAAAACCTGCCCTCTGGACATTAGATAAATCTCTTATATGACTATGGATATTTTATACGATTACGTATCCTTAATGTTGCCACTCACCACAATGACTTTCCCTTCCCTCCCCTCCTCTCCTCCCCACCCGCCCCCAGGCATATCATTCTGCAGATTCATTTTGAAATTGAAGTGAGCTAAAGAGTCCTAATTTTTTGCACAAATGCTGGCATTGTGGGCCTCATCTTATAAGTAAGGTCTTAGAGAGGAGTACCTAAACGTTTTTGTGTCCCTGTTGAGAGTTTTCTATCCCCACAAGGCTGCTGGAAAGTGAAAAATAGCATAGTGCAGTGAACAGAGCTTTAGGGTAGGTTTTAAATTAGGTTCAAATCTCAACACCCCTGCTTAGCAATTCTGTGCTCATTTAGATGTTACATAATGTTATATTTATTAATTTGTTTATTTTTTTAAATGGAGCTATTAATCCCAGGTCATGGATTTTCTCTAGAAGGGCTAGTGAGATAACAAACAAATTGCCTATAATAGTTCCTGCATATAGTAAACCTCCAAGAGATGGTATTTCTGCCCTTTCTAATTAGTAAATTATTAGCACAATAGCAGTAATACCACCTTCCTGAGATTATAAAGATTGAATGAGATACAAAACTCTAAAGGGCTATGCTACCCATTAGTTAAAAGTAATATTATAAACAAATACACATGTATAAGAGTCAGAACTGCACAGCCTTCTGGTCAGTACACGCTGAATTTCCAAGCCTTGGCTTACAGTGGTAGTGTGTAGAGGAGACGAAGGGGTTTGGCTACTTGCCTCAGTTGAAATTACATTTTCTCAGAGGAGGTTTGAGTCAAACAAAAACAGAAACAACTGACAAGAAAGTAGATTAATAAAGTTAAGCAAAGGGTAGGAAAATTAGTTGGGGGCAAAAGGTTAATAATGGTAGTAGTCATTATTACCATCATCCTAACAAATCTCAGTTATTGAGTTCCTATGTATGGACTTAGGTTAGGAAATCTATCAATATTCCTCTTTAATCTTCCCAGCAACCTTGTTTCTTTTCATATTTTATAGATGAAGAAAATGAGTCTCAGAAAAGTAAGTATTTGCCCAAGATCACACAACATGCAAATTAGTGACAGATCTAGGATCCTCATTCAAAATTCAGAGCTACTCTACCACAGTAGTTTTGGATTAAGCTTTTACTTGCTGTGTGTCCTTAAGCAATTCAGTTAACTTCTCTGATCCTGAATTTCCACATGTGCACAATAAGGAAAATAATACCAACTTCAAACGGCTGTTCTATGAGATAAATAAGATTGTGTGTATAAAGTGTTGTGAGGGTCCTAGCCTCACTAATGTCATGGAGTGATATAAGGGAGAATATCTAATGACACAATGTGAGAAAGAAGGGTTTGAGGAATATAGGGAAACCAGGAGACAGCGGTGTTTCCAACACAAGAAATACTGATGAATCTCAGAGGGAAGGCAAGAGTGAAGGAGTTGGAAGGGGGGAGATTAATCAAAGAATTTATATGTCTATGTGCATAACCCATGGACACAGTCAATAGTGTGGAGATGGCTTGGAGGGATTTGGGGTGGATGCTGGGTGGAAGAGATCAATGGTGAAAAAAAAGGGGACATCTGTAATACTTTCAACAATAAAGATAAATTTTTTTACAAAAACAAAGTATTTCTCGAAGATAAGAATGTCCAGTACTGGAGAAAAGCTGTAAATAAATAGGAAAATTAGTGAAAATATTCCCTAAAATTTGCCAGTAAAGAGATCATGTGTTATTTCCGGGAGAGATCATAAGGTTAAAAGCCATATTACAATAGATTGGGAAGCCAATGGATACTGAAGACATGGAAATATTGAGTGGACACTACTCTGGCCAGAAGTTTGGCTGAGAAAGGAAGAGAGATGAGGTTGTTATTTGAGGAGGAGGTGGTGTGGAAGAAGGTTTGATTTTATAATGAATTGGTAAGAATCTGAATATGTTTGGAAGTAGAGAGAGTGGAGACAAGAAGGAAGGTAAATGTTAAAGATATCAGTGAGAGAGGGTTAAAAATGAAGTATGGTTCATAGGGGGCAGGGGATGGGGATGAGGCTCATCCTCTCCTCTTATTCTTCCAGAGGAAAAGCCAAAGTTGGATGAAGGGAGAAAGAATATTATAGGCATAAGGGAAGAAGTTAGAGGGACTTCATACCTAATAACATCTGTTTTCTTGATGAAGAGGACAAGAGTGCATTTTCTGGACTGAGAATTAAGTGCCAAAGTGGGGACTTTAGGGGAAAAAGTAAAGGTTTAGAATAACTGTCCCAGGAGATTTAGAAAGAGCACAGGTTTAGAATAACCTCTGGTTGGGGAAGAAAGAAAGGACAGTATTTTTTTATGTGGCAGTAAATCAGGAATCAGCTGTTTTTGAGAGTCTTGGGTCAATTATCATCTACTGGTTGTGGCACCATAGGCAAATTACCTCTTATTTCTGTGCTTCGGTTTCTTCATCTATGAAATATGAATGTCACGGTATTTATCTCATTGGCTTATTGTAAATGCTGAATTAGATATTGCATGTAGAACATTTAGCATATGTTCTGACATATAAAGTTGATTAAGTACTGATCAAGTGTTGGCTGTTATTATTTTGACTGTAAGCATCAATGTTATTTTTGGCCATCTTCTTTGTATGATGCTCCCCCTCCCTCCAGGGACAAGAAGCTTCTTAAAGAAGGATGAATTCAGAATCAAGCATTCTTTTCCTTGGACCCACCCATTTAGTTATTTATTTACTCATTTATTCAACAAAGATATATTGAACACTTAGTATGTTTTAGTACTGTTGTGCGTGGGAATCAATCAGTGAAATGACAGATGTGATTCCTGCCACATAGGTTCACACCCCAATGAGAGAAGTTAGAATCAAGAAAGAGGACTAAAAGGGTGGCTCTGAAAAACCCCAGCATTAGAAGGGCAAGTGGAGAAGGAGAATCTGGGAGGTTATAGAGGAAGGAGTGAAACCATGGGTTCTTTGAAAGTCAAGAGAAGACAGTCGGTAAGGAAACAGTTTTAAGTGTCTCAGAGAATTCAAATAAGAACACAGGAAGAATCCATGGGTTTGATAGCAAGGAATATATAAGTTATCCTGAGGAGAACAGAATGTAGTGAGTTTAGAAATGAAGAGATAGAGGTGAGGATATGAAAACAATGTTTGTGGAAAACACCTTTACATAATATTGGCCCAGAATGCAAAGGCAGGGTTTAGGGGAGACAGAGGAAGAGAGAGTGGGAAGACACAAGATAAAGCAAAGTAGAGCATACAGGAGGAGTGGACAGATGTAGAAAGATTAATCCAGGACAGTAAGAAGCTCTGAGATAAGAGACAAAGTGGAAGGATTAAGCAAAAAAGAGAAAAAGAAAAAAGAAAGAAACTCATGGACATGGGCAATGGTGAGGTGATTGAGAGGGAAGGGAGGAAGTGGAGGAGGGTATAGGGGCGATAAGTGGTGATGGAAGAAGATTTGACTTGGCAAACACACAGTATAGTGTACAGATGATGTATTATATATTTGTACACCTGAAACCTATATAATTTTATTAACCAGTGTCACCTCAATAAATTCAATAAAAAGGAAAAAAGACAAGGATAAGCTTAAAGGTGGAGGGATCAGAAGTTGTTTAGAGGGCTCTACCCTGGTGCTCTTTTACGTTCTCACAGGAATTGGAGGTGAAGTCATCTATTAGGAGTTCAGAGTAAGATGTATTCATTTTAGATGATTGAAAATGAGGAATGAGTTTTAAACAGCCATCTTGGGAAGGTGGGAAAGAAGATAATTAAGAATGAGAGAAAAAACTGTTGAACTAACCTAGCACCCAAGAGAGGTCTGAAAAATCCCAGGGCTGAGAGTAACTCTTTCTTATATCCCAACATTCTAATCCATGCCTGAATAGCCCATTGCCTCAGACATGTATGGCAAAGCTTATCTAAACACATCACACAGGCTGGGGACATCCCTAGAGAAATTGGATTCCATAGGGCTGACACACAAGCCTCAGTATACCCGGATGCCTTCAGTCTCTGCTTATGCTCTTTGTTCCCAGAATCCAGAAGGGCTTTAATGGCTCCAGTCTTCCTGAATAACCTGGAGAATCTCCCATGAGGAGTCCTGCCTGTGTTGAACTCTGGAATTAGAGGCTGTTCAGGCTTCTCTAAGACAACGCCAAGTCCAATATTCTCCTGAGTGAACCTAGGTGACCATTGACAGAGACCTGGGGATGGCATCAGAGAGAACTGCATCTTTCACTGGGCTCAGAAGAACATCTCTAGCTCCAGAGATAGGTGGGGGGAGGCTGACCCTGCCTATGAAGCTGTCAAGCCAGGCTGATTCCAGCAGTGAAGTATAATTGGAGAAACATTTTACTTGGGAGTAGTTGGTTTGAGTTTATGAAGTGACTTCTGCTTATATTAAGAGGAGATAGGAAGAGCTCCCAATTAATGAGCTGATTCAACCTCACTTCTACTGCCCTAGCACATGAGGTCAGAGTGGCTCCCCCATAAAGTGCAGTGCTGAGAGCCTTAACTCTACTGATCCCCACAAGTACCTCAGGTCCTTGGGGTTGGTTCTGAGAAAAAGTCCAAAAGGGCCTGGTAATCCTATTATTAGATAGGGTGTTTAAGAAAGTACTCTCTGAAGAGATGAAATTTGAGCAGGACTGTGGAAGAAGTGAGGGAAAGACATGCAGATATCTGGGGAAAGAGTTGCCCAGGATGAAGGGACAGCAAGTACAAAGACTGGGTTCTTTTATTGTTCAAAGAAACAGCAAGGATGCCAGTTTGATTGACTATAGTGGTCAAAGAGCAGTGGTAGGAGATGAGAATAGAGATATAGGGGTAGAGTGGTGGGGATGGGATGGAGTAGCCCAGAGTGTAGACTATTGAAGACTGTTGTTAAAGATTTTGGCTTTTAATCTGAATAAGAAGCCAGCTATTGGAGTGGTTTAGACAGACTTGGATTGATTTACATTTTCAAAGGATCAGTTTGGCTGCTGTTCTGAGAATTGACTGAAATGGCATAAGGACAAGAGCAAGGAGACCCAATGGAAGCTATGACAATAATCTGGGTGAAAAAATAATGGTGGTTTGCAATGGAGTAGATGCAGTGAAGGTACTGATAAGTTCTGGGACTCATAATATGTTTTGAAGGCAAAGTTGATCAGTGTTGCTGATGGATTACTTGCGAGATGTGAGAAAAAGAAGCCAATGTTTTTGGCTTCATAAAGTTTCTGTAAGGATGAGATAAATTAATCCATATAAAACACTTGGAACAGTGCCTATCAAGTTCTTGGTGCATGTTAGCCACTAGTATAGTGTTATTAGACAAGTTATGGTGGAGGGTAGATGTTTCATAGTTGCCGTTTGAGGTCATTGTCCAAATAAGGCTATAACATTTGGACCCTGAAGCTTCCCTAGTACTTTTACCTCAGGATTCCTCCTGTCCTCCAGGAAGCATCATGGAGCACGAGGAGCTCTTTCATCTGTAACATGCGAATAGTAATTCCTATTTCATAGGACTGTTGTAAGCTACTAAGGGGAACATGTGAATGTTTTATAAATGCTCAGTAAATATTGTTTCTTCTTACTTTCTCTTCAAAGAATAATTCTGATGGTACTGTCCCCTACCCAATGCACTAGCAAATGTCCTTCCAATTAAGTTTACTCAGAGAAGTGTTGCCAGTGGCATGGCATGGTTCTCTGTTTTTGTAAAACACTGTATCTGAGAGCACAAAGTTTGGATGAGCCCTTGAGGCTGGAGTTGTTAAAAGGCCCTTAATCCTGGCCTTGAAGGATGTTCCCATCTCAGATGGAAAAGAATTGTGTTTAAAACATCAAAGGCAGTGTGGTTGTTCCAGCTGAGAGTGTCTCAGGCTAAAGGGTCCTTCTTGCCCCCAGCTTATATTTCTTTCCCTGCAAGACATTTCAGTATAGGGGTTTTCTTGGAAACTCAACTTCAACGTGTTTGAAGTCTTCCTGATATTTCCCATTTTGTCCTTTGAACTCTGGCACACTCCTTAATTTGTTTACTCCTTTGGCTGTACACCAGAGACTCATTCTCAGCCCTGCCACTTGCTAGCTGTTTCACATTGAGCAATTCAGTCTGTGCCTCACTTTTCTCATCCTTAAATTGTGAATAATACTAAGATAGTTATAAGGATTAAATAAGTTAATATATGGAAAATGTTGAGAAGAGTGTCTGGCAGGTAGCAAGTGCTTTATAAGTGTTCATTATTAAATATTAGTCCATCATGTCTGCCAATTAGTGGAAAGGAAAGAACAGACATTAAACAAGTAAGAAAATTAATTAATTAAATGATTAAAGTTTATAATTGAATGCCAGTAAGGAAATGAACAAGGTACAAGAAAAAGTGAGAGGATTGGATCATGAGGCTTATATGAGAAAGTGACTCTGCCATGAAGATTCAAATCCTCCTTTGACACCACATATCTTAACTTCACAATTTTAACTGCAAAATCCCTCTTGCTTCCATTCCCCTTCTTCATCATCATAGATCAGCCCTTTATTACCTTTTGCCTTTATCATAGCAGTAATATACTAATCACTATCTACCACCAGCTTTTACTCCAACAATCCATAGCCTACTCTGCCGCCATACCCATCTTCTAGAGCTCTGGAACCTAGAGTATCTTTTGAGTACCTACTGTATTCTACTTGCATTATGAACATCTGCTAATTTCACATTCACAACATCATGAAGAAAGAATTATTAGCTTTTATCTGCAGAGAAGATAACTTCTCTGCTGAAGAGCCAACAGCTCAGAATTGGAATAGAGGTCTCTGGATTCTAGAGTCTATATTCTTTCCAGCTGCCTCCCTGAACATTTATTTTATTCATCATGTGATGACTATGGACCCAAGGGAATAATGATAACAGACATAATACATATACCATATGTTTCATACATTAATTCATTCAATCTTCAAAGCAACTCTATAGTTGCTTTGTAATAGGAACTACTGTAACCTCCATTTTAGACATGAGGAAGTTGAAGTACAAAGAAGTTAAAAAAAAAAAACTTGCCTAAACTTCCACAAGGGCTGAGGGCTCAGCCAGAATTTGAAATTAGGCTCTCTGACTCCTGTGTGCTTAGATTTTATTTAAATTCAACACTTATATGATAGTATATGTCAGACACTGTTTTAAGCTCCTTGTACATATTAACACTATTTTATATACTAACTCGTGAGTCCTCAAAACAACCTTATGAAGAAGAAATTATTATTGTTCCCATTTTACAGTTGAGATTACTAAATCACAGAGCAGTTAAGTAACTTCCCCAAGGTCACACAGCTAGTAGGGACAAATCCAGTATTCCAGCTCAGGCAAGTTTCCCTCCTTTTAAGCCTCATCTCATAGTAGCAGTGTAAAAGGCCACAATCTGGCCCCAGATCTAACCAGGGGCCATATGTCTAGTTAACTTGGGATCTATTCAAAGTCACCTCAGGGCCTATTCAGCCTGTTTTACTACCAAAGACTTTGCTGCCCCTGTACTGAGACCCCACCATAAACTCCTAACATACAGCCTTTGCCCACGTCAAGTGGGGAGTTTGATCATGGCGCATTGTTTGGTGTCCTCCGCCCCCATGCCTTGGCTGAAACTTCCCTTTCTCTCTACCCATAATGATATTTGCTTCTCCATGTTTTTTATGCCCCTCTATCTCTTTCCCTCTCCCTCCCTCTCCTCCCTCTCTCTCTCTCTCTCTCTCTCTCTCCCCCCTGGCCCCTTTCTGCCCTCCTAGCCTGTGCCTCATAATATGGCCCTTCATTCTATACTGTGTGCTGTTCTCTGACTATTCAGTATCTTATCTCCCCAACTCCTCTGCAAGTTCTTCAAGATCAGGGCCTAGTAATATTCCAGGACTTCTTCACTGCTGCCTCTGAGATCATAGATTCATGAACTCACATAGTGTCATTGTTGGAAGAGCCCTTAGAGGCTATCTAGCTCAATTCTTTCTTTGCACAGAGACTCTGGGGCACAGGGAACATGATTCCAAGCCAATTCTCCTTGATTTTAGTGGTTCTTCCTCTGCTTTATGTCTCCTCTCCTTCCCCTGTCCAAATCTTACTTACTCTTCTAATAGGAAGAGTGTTTTTCATTTGTTTTTAAAAGTCAGAGCCAGAACTGGGAAGTGGTTTTTCCATGAGTTTGAAAACTGTTACTTTTCCAACACTAATTCTCTCTGCCAAGCCCCAGGCCTGCTAACACTCGTGTACAGAACTTTGAGGAGCTGAGCTGCATCCTACTGTGAAATAGTCACAAGAGGTGGAATCTTCAAGGTGCCTCCAACCACTTGACCTTCCCTCTGTTTCCACTGCCCATCTACCATCTCACTCCTGCTTCAGTTCTGGAGCTTTTAGGTTCCTGCCATAGGAATGGTTTGGTCCCTGTTTACTGCCGCCCCTTTTATCACTCCAGCACAGTGCCCCTCTCAGAGGAGGCACTTCTTTGCATAGCCACACCTACACACTCGAGTAGTCCAATAGCTGCTTCTGGAGCCTCACAGAAGTGAAGAAGTGGGCATAACATGAAAGGAAAAGAAGATGGTTTTGGGCTGTTGTTACATGTGGATCTGAACTGAGTCAGAGAGGAACTTCGATTGCAAAGGATTTCATCTACTGTGAGTGTGGTATGCAGGTTGGGGTCTGAGTGGTGGGGGCTTGTTGGGATGTCTGGCCTGCACTGAGGTACATTTGTCCAGGAATTCTGTTGCTAGAACAAGATCCATCTATCCATCCATTTACAGGGTAAATATGGGAACACCTCCTGGCATGGCAAGGTAGCTCAGACCTATGGGAAATAGGAGTGGAAGTTCAGGATCAGGCTAGGATTACCCTTTTTAGGCACTACAAGATCAGAATGGCTGGGAAGGCATCCTGTGGCCATCTGTCTGTCCATCTATCTGTATCCAGAGAGTGCTTTCAGGTGACAGGGACCTGGGTTAGTGCTCTGATGGCCTTGGCAGCAAGTTCCTTCCTGTGTAGACTTTTACTGGATTCCTAGAGCCTCGGGGAAAAGACCTGGATATGCCCAACCACCCTGAGCATCTGAAGTTGGGAGAAAAGGAAGAGAGGGTGGATGAAAGCTCAGGGAAGGGAGCTAGAGGTTGGATCAGACATGTGAAGCATCCAGAGGGAAGTTGAGCTGCCAGCCCCCCCTCCCATGTTGCCCTTAAGCAAGTCAGGGCTTGTGTAAAGAGCACACAGTCTCTATTTGGGGGCTTTCAGTATGCCCCCTTATGCAGCTGGCTCGGTTTCACTTGATCCCTCACTCCTGGAATCTAAGCCCAGGGCAATGATATTTTGATCCTGCCATACCCCAAACACTGGCCAAGACAGAGGCAGCTGTGAGAACTAGAGGCCAAGAAGAGACCCGCCAGAAACCAAGCTGGGAAAGCAAAGACATCAAGATCTGGTTTAAACAGGTGTTGGCATGTCATGCAGGGTGGCTAAAGCAGGAGAGTGGGGAACATCTCTTACATATCAGACTCACTGAGCACCTACTCTATGTCGCCACTGTGTGAGACAGAGAAATGCTTAACACATAGGCTGTGCTCACTGAGATCTGACAGTTTCAGCATGGGTATAAGAACAAATAAATATAATACAAAATAGGTTTTAAAGGTTCAGTCAAAATGTTTTGAGGTTGTCAAGTAAGGGTCATTCATATCAAATTGAGCCAGGGAAAATCAGAAAGGTTTTTTTTATTGTTTTTTGAAATTGTAACTCCTTTCAGGGCTCCAGAACCAGACTACTTGAACTCAAATTACATTTCCACCATTTATAAACTTGTGTGACATTGGACAAGTAGAAATACTCCCCCCTCTTTAAACTCTGATTTACTGTAGGCTAAAATGTAGATAATAATAGAGCTTACTTCATCATATTTCTTGTGAGGATTAAATTAGATAATCCATGTAAAATATTTGTATACACTTAGCATGGCTGCTGAACCAAAATAAGCACTCAATAAATGTTAACTATTATTATTATTTAAGAAGGAGCATGAAGCACAGATAGGATTTCAACAGGTGTAAATAGGACAGGATGCAATCTAAGCAGAGCAAACAACAGGAACAACTGTTTGGAGGCAGGGAAGCTCAGGGCATGTGAAAAGAACACTGCCTGAACTGGATTTTAAAGTACAGTTAGGGAAAAAGTGTAAGTTAAAGTTGCATGGTTAGATTTTGGAAAACTGGAAGATTTTGGATGCTATACTTTCTGTTTAATTCAGCAGAGAGTGGAAAGACTTTATAAGTGTCTGAGCTAAAAAAAAAAAAAAAGTTGAATCTGTATTTCAGGAAGAATAATCTGGTAAACGTGAGTCAACTAGATTGAAACAGGGAAACATGAGAGGTGGATAAACCAGATGCAGAAAGGAGATAAGTTATTCCAACTGAAGTGGTGGCAGTGGGAATAGAAAGAAGGCAATGAATTTAACAAGGCATTACAAAACTTTAAACTACCAAATTTAGAAAGTGATAAATTATATGAGATTGGAAAAGAAGAAATGAATCAGAATCTCTTGGGATTGGCTTAGACTTTGAAATGTTGTGCATTGCATTCCTACTTTCATCTACTTCTGTGGATAGTGCATTAGAAAATATACCCATTTTCTAAATTAGATGCAGCTATGTATAAGTCCTGGGTCTGCTGCTTACCTGCTGTTTGTGATGCTAAACATATTATTTGTCTGTCATTCCTGACCAGCATTGCATTTCCATAGGGCATTTAGAAATATGCGTGGGGAGTGTGCTGGGTTTCTTTTTGGCACAAATACTGAGGTACTACTGCACTTAGTGCCAACCAGTTTGATGCAACAAAGAACTGTTCCTTCTACCCACTTACAATACCAGTAGTAAGCCCAGTGAGAAATACTGAACTTTTCTGATCCTCAATTTTCTATGTTGAAAAACATGAATAGTAACACTCATGTTATTGTTTTGATGGGAGGATTAAAAGAGATAATCCCTGTAAAGTATCTAGCACAACATCTTATACATAGGCTTTCAATAATCGTAATGTTTTTTCACCCCACTTGACTTTATTTTAAAACATGCATGATAGTTTCTGCTTTGAATGCTTCCAGAGGGGCTATACTTACTGACCTCTGAAATAATCCATTCCTTTCATGGAAAGACTCTTCAAAAAGTATTCCTTTTGTTAAGTAGAACACAGTCTTCCTATGGCTTTTACCCAGAGATCCTTGTCAATCTCACTGGAGCCACTCATGACCAGAGACCAGATCTTCCTGCATCCTCCATTCCCAGGTCAAACAGCCCAGCTCTTCCACCATTCATCGGGTCAAGTCAAATAAGACTGTGGTTTTGAGCTGTAAAAATTGAGGCAATGGTCATGATTTCAAAATGATGGGAAACATTGCAAAAAGAACAAGATGGGTGAATATGAAAAGTTGCTTTGTAATATACTATTTATTTTTGTGTGTGTAATGTACTATTTCTTAAGTTCCTACTATGTGCCAGTTTATTTCCAATCCATCATCCAACTGACTCCTCACCCCAGCCCAAGTGCAGGTATTCTTGTCTTAATTTTACCAGTGGCCAAACAAGCCCAGAGAAAATGAAACTTGCTAAAGATTGTTTAGTTTAGTCAGTGTTTGAGCCAAAACTGGAATCCATATTTTTCTTACTCCCAGGTCAGTGTTTATTTTTATTTATTTATTTATTTATTTATTTTCATTTCCTATGGTTCTTTAGATTTAAGGAGCAGGCCGGAAATTAGGCTAACTTTGGCAGTAGAGAAAGGATCTTCTAATTACCTTAAACTAATTGTTCCTTCTTTGACGGAACTGATTTAGAGATCTCTATTCTCAGAAGAGAATCAAGCAATACCTCTCTACCTGGGAACACAAGCCAGGCCAAAATACCTTACTTTAGATGTCTTCTTGAACTGCTCCACCTGAAGGCTCCCTACAGAGAGGGAGATGTCTTTTGTAGCCATTCCTCAGATCTGAAGCTTGATATTAAAAGAGAAACATTTTTTTTCTCTCCTTTCTTTCTGGAAACTAGTCCCATTGATCAGCTCTCCCTTTAGGTTATTAACAAGAAGGGTATGAGTCGGTTTTACCATCAGTCTTTAAAATGGAAGGAATATTATTCTGTGCTCATGTGAGATATGAGGATGGCTAAAACTTGTCTTGTATTAGAATTAACTGTATATGTTTTCTTACAAGACTATGATTTCCTGAAGGTAAAGAAGATTCTTTATTCATCTCTGTTTTTTTCTCTTGTCACCAAGTCCTAACAGAATGACTAGAATAAAAGGTTCTTGCCAAGTGTTTTTTAACTGTCAGATAGCCATTCTTCCTATCCTAGGGTGACCACAATTATGATATCTCTCAAGCGCCCCAAAATATACCCTGATATTCTCAAAAATAAAGGAATTGATGGAATCAAAGAGTAAGATGTTTTCACTTTTAGGAGGTTGTTAGTCACCATGTGGATAAGCCAAAGGGAGTGGACAGCACCATTTTCTTCCATGGGCCACCTCTCCTGACCCAGCCCACCCATTGGAATAGCTTCTGTTGAGGGTAAAACAAACCAAGATTAGACTTTGGAAGTACAGAAAAGAGAGAGAAGCTTGAGCCTTGGTAATATACTCACTGAGTAATCAATCAGTCCTGAAATTGGGCCTACCCTTTTCTTTAATTATGGGAAGCAGACAAGACTCTTCGCCCTGACTTTGGAGACTTATATTCTAGTCTCGGCTCTGCCACTGACCAACTGTGTTACTTTGGGAAAATTATTTTTTTAAATTATTTTTTAAATTTTATTTTTGTTTAAAATATTACAGATGTCTCTTTTTCCCCCAATAACCCATTCCACCAAGTCCCATCCCCCCCCTCAGTCCCTCTCCCCACCATTATCCATGTTCTTGGGTTGTGCATATATGCATATAAATTGTTTGGTTACTCTCTCCCCCTCCACCCAGCCACCCTCCTCCATCCCTCTGACATTTGTCAGTCTGATCTATCCTTCCATGTCATTGAATCTATTCTGTTCATCAGTTTATTAAGTTCTTTAGATTCCAAGTATAAGCGAGATCATGTGATGTTTGCTTTCTCTGACTGGCTTATTTCACTTAGCATAATTTTCTTCAGGTCCATCCATACTGTCCCAGAGGGTATGAGATTCTTCTTCTTTACAGCTGCGAAGTATTCCATGGTGTATATGTCCCATAGCTTTTTTATCCACTCATCTACTGTTGGGCATCTGGGCTGTTTCCAGATATTAGCTATTGTAAACTGTGCTGCTATGAACATCGGGGTACATAAATTCTTTCTGATTAGTATTTCAGGATACTTAGGATACATTCCTAGGAGTGGAATCACTGGGTCAAAAGGCAGCTCCATTTTTAATTTTTTGAGGAACCTCCATACTGTTTTCCATAGTGGCTGCACCAGTCTGCATTCCCACCAGCAGTGTACCAGGGTTTCCCTTTCACCACATCCTCGCCAGCACGTGTCCTTTGTTAATTTGTTGATGGTAGCCATTCTTACAGGTTGAAGTGATACCTCATTGTGGTTTTAATTTGCATCTCTCTGATGATTAGTGACATTGAGCATTTTCTCATGTGTCTCTTGGCCATATGTATGTTCTCTTTGGAGAAGTGTCTATTCAGGTCCTTTTTCCCATTTCTTAATTGGGTTTTTTGTCTTCTTCTGGCTGAGTAATATGAGTTCTTTGTACACTTTGGAAATTAGCCCCTTATCAGATACATCCTTGGCAAATATGTTTTCCCAGACCATGGGATTCCTTTGTATTTTGAGGCTGTTTTCTTTTGCTGTGCAGAACCTTTTTAGTTTGATGTAGTCCCATATGTTTATTTTTTCTTTTTGTCTCTTGCCTTAGGAGATGTAACAGTGAAAATTTCACTATGTGGGGTGTCTGTGACTTTACTGCCTATGTTTTCCTCCAGGATTTTTATGGTTTTGTGACTTAAACTTAAGTCTTTTATCCATTTTGAGTTTATTTTTGTGTATGGTGAAAGTTGGTGGTCTAGTTTCATTTTGCTGCATGTATCTGTCCAATTTTCCCAGCACCAATTATTGAAGAGACTATCTTTACTCCATTGTATGCTCTTGCCTCCTTTGTCAAATATTAACTGACCATAATGGCATGGGTCTATTTCTGGGGTTGCTCTTCTGTTCCCTTGATCTATATGCCTGTTGTTGTACCGATACCAGGCAGTTTTGATTACAAATGCCTTTGTAATACAGTTTGAAACCCAGTAATGTGATCCCTCCCACTCTGTTCTTTTTTCTCAAGATGACTGCAGATATTTGGGGTCTTTTTTGGTTCCATATAAATTTTCAAAATGTTTGTTCTAGCTCTGTGAAATATGCTGTTGGTATTTAAATAGGAATTGCATTGAATTTATAAATTGCTTTGGGTAGTATGGACATTTTAATGATATCAATTCTTCCCATCCATGAGCATGGTATATTCTTCCACTTGTTTAAATCTTTCTCTATTTCTTTTTTCAGTGTCACGTAGTTTTCTGAGTACAGGTCTTTTACATCCTTGGTTAAGTTTATTCCTAGGTATCTTATTGTTTTAGTTGCAATGGCAAATGGTACTGTGTTGTTTTTTTAATTTCTCTTTCTGAAAGTTCATTGTGGGTGTATAAGAATGCCATTGATTTCCTGATGTTAATTTTGTATCCAGCTACCTTGCCAAATTCCTTTATCAAATCTAGTAGTACTTTGATGGAGTCTTTAGGGTTTTCTATGTACAATATCATGTTCTTTGCAAATGACAGTTTTACTTCCTCCCTTCCAATGTGGATACCTTTTATGTTTTCTTCCTGTCTGATGGTTATGGCGAGGACTTCCAGTACTATGTTGAATAAGAGTGGTGAAAGTGGACATCCCTGTCTTGTTCCTGTTTTTTATGCAAATGGTTTTAGTTTTTGCCCATTGAGTATGATGTTGGCTTCAGGTCTGTCATATATGGCCTTTATTATGTTGAGGTATCATCCCTTTATTCCCATTTTGCTGAGAATTTTTAACAGAAATGGGTGCTGGATTTTGTTGAATGCTTTTTCTGTGTCTATTGATATGATCATATGATTTTTGTCCTTCATTTTGTTTATGTGATGCATCACATTTATTGATTTGCTGATGTTGTACCAGCCTTGCATCCCTGGAATAAATCCCACTTGGTCATGATGTATGATGTTTTTAATGTATTGCTGGATCTGGTTTGCTAGTATTTTAGCAAGGATTGTAGCATCTCTGTTCATCAGGGATACTTGTCTGTAATTTTCTTTCTTTGTAGAGTCTTTATCTGGTTTTGGGATTAGGATGATGCTGGCCTTATAAAAAGAGTTAGGGAATTTTCCTTCCTCTTGAATTGTCTGGAATAGTTTGAATAGAATAGGTGTTAATTTTTCTTTGAGTGTTTGGTAAAACTCACCTGAAATCCATCTGATCCAGGACTTTTATTTGTTGGGAATTTTTTGATTACCACTTCAATTTCATTAGTTGTTATTGGCCTATTCAGGTTTTCTGCCTCTCCTTGATACAGCTTTGGAAGGTTGTATGTTCCTAGGAATTTGACTATTTCCCATATGTTGTCCAATTTGTTGAAATATACTTGCTCATATTACTTTCTGACAATCCTTTGTATTTCTGTGGGATCAGTTGTTATATCACCTCTTTCATTTCTGATTTTATTTATTTGGGTCCTCTCTCTTTGTTTATTAGTGAGTCTGACTAAAGGTGTGTCAATCTTATTTACCATTTCAAAGAACCAGTTCTTGGTTTCATTGATTCTTTGTATTGTTTTTTCAGTCTCTATGTCATTAATTTCTCCTCTGATGTTTATTATTTCCTCCCTTCTACTTCCTCAGGGCTTTTCTTGCTGTTCTCATTCTAGTTCTTTTAGTTGTTGTGTTAGATGGTTAATTAGATTTTGTCTTGTTTCTTGAGATAGGCCTGTAATGCTATGAATTTTCCTCTCACGACTGCTTTCGCTGTGTCCCATAGATTTTGGGTTGTTGTCTGTTCATTTTCGTTACTTTCCATGAAGTGTTTGATTTCTTCCTTGATCTCATCGGTAACCTATTCATTGTTTAATAACATGCTATTTAGCTTCCATGTGTTTAAATATTTTTAAGTTTTTTTATAGTGGTTGATTTCTAGTTTCACAGCATTGTTATCTGAGAAGATGCTTAATATGATTTCAATCTTCTTGCATTTGTAAAGACTTGCTTTGTGCACTAATATGTGATCTATTTTTGAGAATATTCCACTGCACTTGAGAAGAATGTGTGTTCTGCTCCTTTGGGGTGTAATGTTCTGTAAATGTCAATTAAATCCATTAGCTCTAGTGAGTGATTTAAGGTCTGTGTTTCCCTGTTGATTTTTTGTCTTGATGATCTGTCCAACGCTTACAGTGGGGTGCTAAAGTCCCCCACTATAACTGTGTTGCTGCCAATAGCCCCCTTAAAGTCTCCCAAGAAAATTTTTATATATTTTGGTGCTCTTATATTGGGTGCATAAATGTTTATAAGGGTTATTTCCTCCTGTTCGGTTGATCCCTTTAGTATTATATAGTGACCGTCTTTGTTTTGAAGTCTCTTTTGTCAGAAATAAGAATTGCTACGCCAGTTTTCTTTTCCTTTTCATTTGCATGGAATATTTTTTTCCATCCCTTCACTTTTAGCCTGTGTGAGTTTGCTCTCAGGTGGGTCTCTTGTAGACAGCATATATTTGGGTACTGTTTTCTAATCCATTCACCAACTCTATGTCTTTTGATTGGACCATTTATTCCATTTACATTTAAGGTTACTATTGATATAAACTCATTTAATGTTATTTCTCCCCTTTATGCTGATGTACCTTTCTCTCACTATTCCTTCTTTTTCTTAAAGCAGTCCTTTTAGCATTTCTTTCAATGCTGGTTTGGTGGTACTGAACTCCTTTAGCCTTTTTTTGTCTGGGAAGCTCTTTATTTCACCGTCAATTTTAAACGGTAGCCTTGCTGGATAAAGCAATCTTGGTTGCATGTTCTTGCTTTTCATTACTTGCAGAACTTCATGCCACTCCCTTCTGGCCTGCAGAGTTTCTGTTGAGAAATCAGCTGTCAGCTTTATGGGAGTTTTTTTGTAGGTCACTGCTTGTCTCTCTCTTGCAGCCCTGAATATTTTCTCTTTGTCCTTGACATTTGCCATTTTAATTATGATGTGTCTTGGAGTGGGTGTCTTTGGATCCCTCTTGTTTGGAACCCTCTGTGCTTCCTGAACTTGTGTGGCTTTCTCCATTGCCAGCCTAGGGAAGTTTTCTATCATTATTTCCTCTACCAAGTTCTCTATCCCTTGCTCTCTTTCCTCCCACTCTGTCATTCCTGTAATGCGAATGTTGTTTCACTTCATGTTGTCCCAAAGCTCCCTTAGACTGTCCTCATGCTTTTTAAGTGTTTTTTCTATTTGCTGCTCTGATTGAGTGATTTTTTCTACCATGTCTTCTATGTCACGTATTCTATTTTCTGCTTCATTGAGCCTGCCTTTAATTCCTTCCAGTGTATTCTTGATATCAGGTACAGCATTCTTTGCTCTGTCTGATTTTTGTTTATATTATATATCTCTTTTTTCATGTTCTCCTTAAAGTCCTCGATCTTATCCTGTATTGCTGTGTTTTTCTGTTTAAGTTCCTTCAACATCTTCACCAGCAATACTCTGAACCGTGTTTCTGATTACTTGCTTAACTTCATCTCATCAAAGACTTCTTCTGGCGATGTTTCCTTTTCTTTAATTTGGTAGTTGTTTCTTTGTCTCCCCACGTTGGTAGGTCTTAGTGTTTGTATCTATATATTAGATATATTTGCTGTCTCTCAGTCTTGTGGGATGGGATTTTGTCTTGTGGGTCCAGTGGAGTCCAGATGTATGTTTTCCTTATACTTCAGAGCTCTTTGCTCTAGCCGAGTCCCTCTTGTGGGTGTCCTTTTTGTGCTTTCTTTATGTTCTCCTGTTGTGGTTGGGTCTAGATTGTCATTGATCAGTTTTTGAGAGGACCCTCCTCTCAGGTAGGCTAACTGTGTCTCAGCCCCAACCTCTCTGTGTAAGCTGCTGTATGGGTGCTGGCAAAGCAGGACAATACACAACTAAACTTCCCAGAAACAAGAGGTATCTAACAAAATATCTTGACAGTCTCAGTGAAAACAACCCACATGAAAACAGAACTGGGAGACTGAAGGGAGAACACACATAGAAAAAAAAAAAAAAAGCTTAAAAAAAAAAGAAAGAGAAGGAAAAGTAATGCTTAGAGAGGGAGATGTATATTGTTAATAGTGGTGAAAATTTAGAAAATAATAATAAACTAAAATGTAAAAAATAGAGAAGCTACTGGGAGATAACAGAAGGAGAGAAAGGATTCTGAAAGAAGGGCCAGCAAAAAATTAAGGGAGAAAATAGGAATAGGATAATAGTTGAAAATGAGAAAACAAAAATACAATAAATAGAATAAGAGAAACTAACAATCGAACAAAAAGACAGGACGACAGAAGGGAGATAACAAAAGAATGAAAGAAAAGTAGAAAAAGAAAAAAGAAAAAAGGAAAGTTATGCCAATGGATCAAAAAGAGAGAGAGAGAGATAGCCCAGGCAGTGAGGGAGTCCAGTAAGAGATTTGGTGGAAACTATAGGGGAAAGCAGTAAACTTGGTTATACTGATAAAGTCCCAGTCGTTAAACAGGAAATATCAAGAAGGTCTTGAGGGTAGAAGCAAGGATAAAACAAAACAAAGCAAATAGCCAAACAAAACAAAACTAAATAAAAGCTAAGCAAGACAAAATTCTTTTATAAAAAAGAAAAAAAATTAGTTAAAAATGTTCGTTTTTTTTTAAATTAAAAATAATTATAAAATTAAAAAAAAGAAAAAGAAGTATATTTTCTCCCCTTTCTCTTTTTCCTAAGGAGAAAAGAAAACAAACAAACAAAAAAACATCAAAGCAAACTAAATCAAAACCAAAACAAAACAAAAAAAAGAATAAAAAAAGACAGTCAATCAGGTGAGTTTCTTCTGCTCACCTTATGTTGCCTGAGGCTCACTGTTTTTATGCTGATTTCAGTTCTCTTAGGAGGTACTTGTGTATCACCCAATGTGAGGAGCCATCTAGGTTTGGCTCTGGTGTCCTTAGGTAGATGGTTGATCTGAGGTTCTCTGTGGACCACCTCCTCTTGTCAGTTATTTTGCAACCTTGTAGTTGCCTGGTCTTACTCCAGAGTCTTCTGTAGAGTCTTCAGGGTGCAGGCTGGCTAGTGTAGCTCAGGGTATCACTCCCCTTACTTAGAAGTTTTGTTGTCAGGCAGTCACTGTGAGGAAGTTAGTCTCTGCTCTACAGCCACCTCCTCAGTCCCTACCCTGTCCTCTGATTCTAGTTCCCCATGCACTGGCCTGCTGCAGTTTCAAATTGATTTCAGCCTGTTTCCTTTTTTGTATGGGCTGTTTCAGCAGCCTGGGCTCAGTTGGTTCGATTAAAAAAAATTCTGGTGAGCCCTTTCCTGCCCAGCCCCCAGCAGTGGTTTTCAGTGTTTCCTCCAGCTCCCAAACAACAGTCCCTGAAAGTCTTATTCTTGTAATGTCCTTCTGTGAGCTGCTCTCCCTTCTCCCTCAGGACTGTGCCTTGCGGGGGGTATCTGGGGCCTCGGTGAGCTGGACAAGCCCCTTTCCTGTTGGGGGCGGTGCTCCTGGCTGCAGAGGAGGCAGACGGTTCCACCTCTCCCTTCCCAGCTCTTGTTGGCTGGTGGCACCAAGCCCACCCCTCAGACAGTCTACTGTGCAGACACCAGTCCCAGCTTCTGCTGATCTTTTTGCGCCATGCATGCCTGGAAGGTGGGAGCCAGTTCAACCATCAAACTCACAAATACACAAAGCAACACACAGGCAGAAAGTCCACCCTCCAAGGTCCTGCCACCTGCACTCCAAGGCTCCCCACACCGCTGGTCTTGGCAAAGCTGGGGTGGCTTCACATGCTACCACAGCACCCCTCAGGGCTGGTCACAGATCCCAGCTTCTCAGCACTCGGAGCTCAGGGCAGGAGAGCTCCTCTCCTCCCCCATGCCATGCAGATTCAGTGGTTTCTGGGGCTCAACACAATTTCTTAAAGGGAGGCAGATGGTCCCCATGTGCAGCTTCTCAGCACAGCTCTCTGGTCCCTTACCACTCAGATGCCCTCACTTTATGACAGCCTTTCCTATGGTTGGCACCCCGAGCACTAGACACCGGTCACAGCCCCCACTAGAAGCTTTGTTCCACTAGGAAGGTGCTGTCAGCCATTAGAGGCTTTGTTTCCTAGGAAGAAGACGTCCCCTCCTCACAGACTCACAGCTTCCTTGGGTCCCTCTGCCCTGTGTGAGGGGCACTCCTTCCCCTCTCGTAGCTCCAGGTGTGAGGTCCTGGCTCTTGGCTGCTGGTCCTCACTCCCAAGGGGGGTGAGCTTTGCAGCCTCCAAGCCTCCAGGGTTGGAGCCCAGCACAGACTTCAGGGGGGATTCCCCTTTCTACTCCCCCTTCTCTTACCGGCCTCTAGGATGTTTCTTCAGTGCTCCCTACTTCACCCTTTCCACTCAGGTATGTTTCTCTGGTTTTTCCAAGCTGGCTACCTAGGATTTCAGGAGTAAATCGAGTCCATGGCTGTGAGCAGGGGCACTCTGCTGCTTCTCACAGTGCTGCCATCTTCCCTCCCCCTTTGGGAAAATTCTGATCCTACTCTGGGCCTCAGTTTTTTCATCAGGATCATCAGGGAATATGATTAAATTATCTTGAAGAATCCTTTTGGGATTCCATGACAATATGTTTCCAATTTTCTGATGGCTTGAAGTTTTAACCAGTTCCAGAAGAGAAGAAAATATAAACCATAATGAAATGTGCTGTCTTGTGAGTTCTTATGTGACTGTTGCTAAAAGAGTTCAAGTAGACCTGGGTGGTATATTTTTTATTGGACAATAGGAAGCTGGGACTAAGATGAGTTAAACTCCTTTCTAAATCCAAGATTGTAGAATTCTGTAAATTGTCTTACAAAGTGTGCACTTACATATGATATCATAGACTTCTTATTATATAAGTGTCATCTTTCCCCCACTACCCTGCCAGGTCTTATACCTTTTTTTTCCCCTCTTGAGCATCCTAAAAAATACAAGGAATATTTTATTATTTTAATTTATTTTATTTATTTATTTTTAACTAGTTAATTTTTTATTTTCTTAAGTTTCTTTATCTTTATTATTGAAAATATTACAAATGTCCTCTTTTTATTCCCATTGATCTTCTCCACTTTGCATCTATCCCACCCTGAGGCTTTCCCCATATCGATGTCTGTGTCCATGGGTTATGCTTATAAATATATAAGCTCTTTGATTAATCTCTCCCCACCCACTCACCCCTCCCCACCTTCCCTCTCAGATCCCTCCCTCTGTTCTATGCTTCTATGTCTCTGGGTCCATTTTGTTCATCAGTTTATTTAGCTTATCATATTCCACATATAAGTGAGATATGTGGTATTTGTATTTCTCTGACTGGCTTATCTCGCTTAGCATAATAATTTATATTTCCCTCCATGATGTGTCAAAGGATAAAAGATCTTTCCTCTTTACAGCTGCATAGTGTTTCATGGTGTTAATGTGCCACAGCTTTTTTATCCACTCATCTACTGATAGGCACTTGGGTTGTTTCCAGATCTTAGCTATTGTAAATTGTGCTGTTATGAACATAGGGGTGTATAAGTTCTTAGTAATTGGTGTTTCGGGTTCCTTAGGATATATTCCGAGAAGTGGGATTATTAGGTCAAATGGCAGGTCAATTTTTAATCTTTTGAGGAAACTGCATACTGCTTTCCATAGTGGCTTCACCAGTCTGCATTCCCATCATTGGTGTTCTAGGGTTTACTTTTCCCCACATCCTTGCCAGCACTTGTCATTTGTTGGTTTGTTGATGGTAGCCATTCTGACAGGTGTGAAGTGATACCTCATTGTGGTTTTAATTTGCATGTCTCTGGTGATTAGTGATATTGAGCATTTTTTCATATGTCGCTTAGCTATTTGTATGTGCTCTTTGGAGAAGTGTCTATTTAGGTCCTTTGACCATTTGTTAATTGGTTTGTTTGTCTTCCTTTTTTCAAGTTGTATGAGTTCCTTATATATTTTGGATATTAACCCTTAATTGGGTGTGTCATTGACAAATATGTTCTCCCATACAGTGGGCTCCTTTTTCATTTTGTTAATGGTTTCATTTGCTGTGCAGAAGCTTTTTATTTTGATGTAGTCCCATTTGTTTATTTTCTCCTTCGTTTCTCTTGCCCTAGGAGATGTATCAGCAAGCATATCGCTATGAGAGATGTCTGAGATTTTGCTGCCTATGTTTTCTTCTAGGATTTTTATGGTTTCATGTCTTACATTTAAGTCTTTTGTCCATTTTGAGTTTACTTTTGTATACAGTGTTAGTTGATGGTCTTAGTTTCATTTTTTTGCATGCACCTGTCAAATTTTCCCAAGACCATTTATTGAAAAGACTATCTTTGCCCGTTTTATGTTCTTGCTTCCTCTGTCAAATATTAATTGTCCATAATGGCATGCATCAATTTCTGGGTTCTCTGATCTGTTCCACTGATCCATATATCTGTTCTTGTGCCAGTGCCAGGTTGTTTTCATTACAGTGGCTTTGTAGTGTATCTTGATATCTAGTATTGTGATCCCTCCAACTTTATTATTCTTTCTCAAGATTGCCGTGGCTATTCAGTGTGCTTTTTGGTTCCATATAAATTTAGAAATATTTGTTCTAGCTCTGTGAAATATTCTGTTGGTATTTTAATAGGTATTGCATTGAATTTATAGATTGCTTTTGGTAGTATGGGCATTTTAGTGATGTTAATTCATCCAATTCATAAACATGGTATATTTTTCCATTTGTTTATATCTTCCTCTATTTCTTTTTTCAGTGTCCTATAGTTTTCTGAGTAAAATCTTTTACATCTTTGGTTAAGTTTATTCCTAGGTATCTCATTTTTTTTAGTTGCAGTGGTAAATGGGATTGTTTCTTCAGTTTCTCTTTCTGAGAGTTCATTATTGGTGTATAAGAATGTCATCAATTTCAGAGTGTTAATTTTGTATTCTGCTACATTGCTGAATTCATTGATTAAATCTAGTAGTTTTTTGGTGGAGTCTTTAGGATTTTCTGTGAAAAATATTATGTCATCTGGAAACAATGACAGTTTTATTTCTTCTTTTCCAACTTGGATGCCTTTTATGTTTTCTTCTTGTCTGATCGCTGTGGCTAAGACCTCTAGTACTATGTTGAATAACAGTGGTGAAATTAGACACCCCTGTCTTGTTCTTGTTCTTAGGGGAAATGGTTTTAGTTTTTGCCCATTGAGTATGATGTTGGCTGTAGGTTTGTCAAATATAGCCTTTATTATGTTGAGGTATGATCCCTCCATTCCCACTTTGCTGGGTGCTTTTATCATAAATGGGTGTTGGGCTTTATCAAATGTTTTTCTGCATCTATTGATATGATCCTGTGATTTTTGTCTTTCAATTTGTTTATGTGATGTATCACGTTTATTGATTTTCAAATATTGTACCAACCTTGCATCCCTGGAATAAATCTCACTTGGTCATGGTCTATGATCTTTTTAATATATTGCTGGATCCAATTTGGTAATATTTTCTTGAGGATTTTAGCATCTATGTTCATCAGGGATATTGGCCTGTAATTCTCTTTCTTTGTAGTGTCTTTATCTGGTTTTGAAATTAAGCTAATGCTGACCTCGTAAAAAGAGTTTGGAAGTGTTCCTTCCTCTTGGATTTTCTGAAATAATTTGAGGAGGATAAGTTTAATTCTTCCTTGAGTGTTTGATAAAACTCCCCTGTGAAGAAATCCGGGCCAGGGCTTTTGTATGCTGGGAGCCGTTTGATTACTGCTTCAACTTCATCAGCAGTTATCAGCCTATTTAGGCTTTCTGACTCTTCCTGATTGAGTTTTGGAAGGTTGTATTTTTCTAGGAATTTATTCATTTTATCCAGGTTGTCCAGCTTGGTGGCATATAGTTGTTCATAGCATTTTCTTAAAATCCTTTGTATTTCCGTTGGGTCCGTTGTTATTTCACCTCTTTTATTTCTGATTTTGTTTATTTGGGTCCTCTCTCTTTGTTTCTTAATGAGTTGGCTAAAGGTTCATCAGTCTTCTTTATCTTTTCAAAAAACCAGCTCTATGTTTCATTGATCTTTTGTATAGTTTTTTTTAGTTTCTATGTCATTTATTTCTGCTTTGATCTTTATTATTTCTTTCCTGCTGCTTACTGTGGGCTTTTCTTCTTGTTCTTTTTTTAAGTTTTTTAGTTGTAAAGTTAGAGAGTCTATTAGAATTTTTTCTTGTTTTTTGAGGTAGGCTTGTAGTGCTATGAAGTTCCCTGTCAGGACTGCTTTCTTTGTGTCCCATAGATTTGGAGTTGTGTGTTAATTTTCTTTTTTTTTTCCCCAGGAAGTTTTTGATTTCTTTCTTGATCTCTTTGGTATCCCATTCATTGTTTAAAAACATGCTTTTCAACCTCCATTTGTTTAAATATTTTTAGTGTTTTTATTGTAGTTGATTTCTAATTTCATGCCACTGTGGTCCGAGAGACACTTGATATAATTTCAGTCTTTTTAAACTTGTAGAGACTTGTTTTGTGTCCTTTAAGAATCTCCTGTGTGCACTTGAGAAGAATATATATTCTGCAGCTGTGGGGTGGAATGTTCTGTAAATGTCAATTAAATCCATCTGATCTAGTGTGTCATTTAGGGTGACTGTTTCCTTGTTGATTTTTTGTCTGGAAGACCTATCTAGTGAAGACAGTAGGATGTTAAATTCCCCTAGTATGACTGTATTGCTGTCAATCTCTCCCTTAAAGTCCTCTAGAAATTTTTTAATATATATAGATGTTCCTATATTGGGTACATTTAAGTTTATCAGGGTTATATCCTCTTGTTGGATCAATCCCTTTAGTATTATGTAATGACCTTTCTTGTCCTCAGTATGGTCTTCATTTTGAAGTCTGTTTTGTCAAATATGAGTATTGCTACCCCAGTTTGTTTGTTTTTTCATTTCCATTTGCATGGAAAATTTTTTCCATTGCTTCACTCTCATCCTGTGTGAGTCTTTTGTTTTGAAGTGGGTCTCTTGTAGACAGCATATATTTGGGTCATGTTTTCTTATCCATTCAACCACCCTATATCTTTTTAGTGAGGCATTTAAACCCTTACATTTAAGGTTATTATTGAAAGATACTTATCCCCTGCTATTTTGTTTCTTTATGCTTATGTTTCTCATTCTCTTTATTTCTACTTCTAATTATAGAACTTCATTTAACATTTCCTGTAATGCTGGTTTTGTAGTGATAAAGTCTTTTAGCCTTTTTTTGCCTGGGAAGGTCTTCATTGCACCACCTATCTTGATTGATAATCTTGCTGAATAGCATAGTCTTGGTTTCAGATTCTTGTTTTGCATTACCTTGAATACTTCATGCCATTCCCTTCTGGCCTGTAGAGTTTCTGATGAGAAATCAGATAACAGTCTTATGGGGGCCCCTTTGTAGGTAACAGATTGCTTTTCTCTAGCTTCCTTTAAGATTCTCTCTCTGGCTTAAATTCTTGGCATTTTAATTATGATGTGTCTGGTTGTGGGCATCTTTGGATTCTTCTTGCTTGAGGCTCTCTGTGCCTTTGAGCTTGTGTGCCTTTTTCATTGACGAGGTTAGGGAAGTTTTCTGCCATTATTTCTTCAAATAGGTTCTCTAACCCCTACTTACTTTTGACCTCCTCTGGCACTCCTATAATATGAATATTGTTACATTTCATGCTGTCCCATAGCTCCCTTAGACTGTTCTCTTGTTTTTTAGTTGTTTTTTGTTTTTGGGTCTCTAACTGAGTGATTTTTTTTTCTACTCTGTCTTTTAATTCACTGATCTGATCTTCAGCTTCCTCTAATCTGCTGTTTATTCCTTCCAATGTATTCTTTATTTCTGCTATGTCATTCTTTATTTTTGACTGGTCATTTTTCATACTTTCCATATCTTTTTTCATGCTATTGAGCATCCTTACAATCAGTAGTCTGAGAGATTGCTTATCTCCATTTCATTGGCTCTTTTTCTGGAGACTTCTCTTGTTCTTTCATTTGGGGCTTGTTTTTTGGTTTCCCCATTTTGGCTACTTTAAGGGTTTGTTTTTAAGTGTCAGGTAGATCTGCTAGGACTCTCAGTCGTTTTGGAGGGTCTCTGACGCAGGCCAATGTCAGACGCAGTTTGTGACTGGCTCTGAGTACCCCGTTTGGGGTTATCAACAACTTTAGGCTTGAGCTCTCCACAGCTGGGGCTGGGTCCATTTGGACAGAACCAAAATGCACACCAAAGTCTGCTTTTCTAAGGCCCGAATCTGGAAGCAGATTAGGCATATTCAAAGCACCCTAAGGTCTGCCTCTGCCTGCAGACTGATTCATCTGATTCCCTTAATGATCCTCAGGCTGTAGAAGAGCCACAGGGTGGAGTGGCTGGTTGTTACCAGTCTCTTAACATGCCTCAGGCTATAGAAACTCCCCTGGGCCAGGCGAGAGGCTTTTCTGCAGGGTGGGGCAATTGCTTCCTCCCTCAGGCAAAAGCCGAAAATTTGCGGCAGGAGAAAGATATCCTCCACAGTCTGGGGGAATGACTCATCACAGGAATTTAGACAGATATCCCCTGATCTCATTCTCTAGAGCCCACAACCCCAGCCTCTCCCCCCAGACAGCTCCACTCTCCCTCCACCAGGGCCCAAGGTAATGGCTGCACAAGAAACATTGTGCATTGTCTCTTTAAGAGGGTTCCTGCAGTTCCAGCTGCCTCTCCCTGGCAGATAGAAACCTAGCTGCTTTCATAGCAAGATTTTATGTGGGCACCTTTCTCACTTCTGGTGCTCTGGGCTGGGAAGCCCATCCTGGGGTTTAGGCCTCAGAGTCCTCAGTGGCAAACCCCCACAGCTGAGATCTCCCTCCGGATCTCCAGCTGCTGCCTGTGGGAGAGCAGCGAGCCCTCTCACGTCCGCACTTCCTACCAGTCTCTGTGTGGTCTCCACTTTTTCTCCTTGGTTATGAGGGTGCTCTCCAGCTAGTCTTCAGTTTGTTTTCAGGATGGTTTTTCTATGTTTTTGTTGGAAATCCAGATTTGTCCCAAGAGAGTGTCAGTGTAGCTTCCTCTCAGTCTGCTGCCATCTTGGATCTCTTGCAAGGAATATTTTAGTATCAGTATCCCATCATGTACAGGCAGGCTTCATTCTATGGACTGATTCTCCCATTACGATTGGAAGGTTAAATGGTCCTGAGCTATACTTGCAAATGCCCATCAGTTTATATGCCTGCTTCTTTAGCATATTTTATTTCCTGGCCTGTGAGGCAGGGATAGTGTACCTGATATAATTTAGATTGCTATAGGAGGAAAAGCACTGTTCTTATTGACATCTTCAAAGAGATACAGCTATTTCAGATTGCTTGATAAATTGGACAGAGTAGAGAGAATGTGGGGCAAGACCAAAAACCCTTTAGCAGAAGTCAGAAATTAGTGTACATGACTGAGTTTTATTCAGTCCCAGGCCCTGCAAAAGAAAAATCATACCCTGAGTTCAATTTTCAGCTAGGAAAACTTACCCAAAAACATCTTGAGTAATCAATTAATATCCACCTCCAGTGCTGCTGATGGGATAGTTTTTGATAATACCATAATTTCACGGTATGTTTTCATGGTTGGTACATGAATAAGTGAATCACTTTGACTAGGGCCACAGCAAAGCAAAGCAAGGCTTCAGGTATTAGCTGAGTGTTCATCTGGCCTGTGACTTGTCTCCAATGTCCTTTGTTCCCCATCTCTTGGTGGGATACTACAACATCATAACAACCCCCTACATGTGTAGCACAACCCAGAGTTTCCAGAACACTTTCACAAACTTTATCTCATTTTCTCCTTGAACATCATCTAGGGGAGTTTCTGTGCCTTTGCTCCCACTTGGGAAGACAGTTTTAGCACTCATTAAAAGGATATTTTCCCATTATATTCAACCTAAAGTTTGCTTTCATTAATTATATTGCTATAGTCTTGGCTACACAGTGTTATTTCTCCTCCATTGCATAATTATTCCTCAGCCATTGTCATTCACTAACCAAATATTTATATACTTTTTAGCTCTTAGTCTTCCTCAACTTAGAGACATTTAAGTTATGTTTATCTTTTTAGATTTGTAATTGTTGGGAATGTGTGTGTATACACATGTTTTGAAGGAGAAAGAATTTAATTCATATGGTTAGCATTTACTTTTGGATGAATGAGAATGGCACAGTTGAATTGGTTATTAATTGCATCTGTACAGGGACAACTGCTTTTAATAAGATTTTTCTTCTTTTTATTTCAACATTTTTATCATTATGCGTTGCTCTGTACACTTAAATAAAAGACAAGGTATGAAAATAAGTGAAGCTTCTTTAATTTTGCACAGCTCCCTTCATTATCTTCTTTTGATATATTAATCCTGGCATTACTGGAGCAGATGTTGCTATCACTATCAGTTGAAATTCTTTAGTCACTTTGGAAATGAAAAGAGAAGCTTGTTATAAACTGTAATAACCATCTGTGGTTTCTGAATAGTTTCTATTTCATCCACATATAATATACTTGAACATCACATGTTTAAATGAAATCAAAAGAATGCATTCCCAGTCCTGATGTTCCTCCACCTCCTTGTATCAACAACTGACATTGTTGTTCAACCCCTAATCCTTTTTTAAAAATTATTTATTTATTTATTTATTTATTTATTTATTTATTTATTTATTTAATAATTTTAGATTTATTTTCTTTAAAAATATTACAGATGTCTCTTTTCTTCCACAATGGCCCATTCCACCCCAACCCACCCCACTCCCCAGCTTGTCTCCATACCATTGTCTGTGTCATTGGGTTGTACATATATGCATATAAGTTCTTTGGTTAATCTCTCCCCCTCCACACATCTACCCTCTTTCATCCTTCTGAGATTCAACAGGCTGATCCTTGCTTCCATGTCATTGAATCATTTCTACTCATCATTTATTAAGTTCTTTAGATTCCACCTATAAGTGAGATCATGTGATGTTTGTCTTTCACTGACTGGCTTATTTCACTTAGCATAATATTCCCCATGTCCTTCCATACTGTCCCAAACGGTATGAGATCCTTCTTCTTTATAGTTGCATAGTATTTCGTGGTGTAAATGTCCCACAGCTTTTATATCCACTCATCTACTGATGGACACTTGGGCTATTTCCAGGTCTTAGCTATTGTAAATAGTGCTGCTATGAACATAGAGGTGCATATATTCTTTCTGATTAGTGTTTCAGGATTTTTAGGCTATATTCCTAGAAGTGGGCTCACTGGGTCAAAGGCAGCTCCATTTTTAATTTTTTGAGGAACCTTCATACTGTTTTCTATAGTGGCCACTCAAGTCTGCATTGCCACCAGCAGTGTACTAGGGTTCCCCTTTCTCCACACCCTCGCCAGCACATGCCATTTGTTGATTTGTTGATTGTAGCCATTCTTACAGGTGTGAAGTGATACCTCATTGTGGTTTTAATTTGCATCTCTCTGATTATTAGTGACTTTGAGCATTTTCTCATGTGTTTCTTGGCCATCTGTATGTCCTCTATGGAGAAGCGTCTATTCAGGTCCTTTTCTCATTTTTTAATTGGATGGTTTCTCTTCCTTTTGCTGAGTAGTATGAGTTCTTTGTACACTTTGGAAATTAGCCCCTTATCAGATTCATCCTTGGCAAATATGTTTTCCCAGGCTGTGGGGTTCCTTTGTACTTTGAGGTTGTTTTGTTTTGCTGTGCATAAGACTTTTAGTTTGATGTAGTCCCATATGTTTATTTTTTCTTTCTTTTCTCTTGCCCTAAGAGATGTATCAGTGAAAATTCCACTACGTGAGATGTCTGCGACTTTATTGCCTATGTTTTCTTCCAGGATATTTGTAGTTCCATGACTTACATTTAAGTCTTTTATTCATTTTGAGGTTTTTTTGTGTGTGTATGGTCAAAGTTGGTGGTCTAGTTTCATCTTTTTGCATGTACCTGTCCAGTTTTCCGAGTACCATTTATTGAAGAGGCTGTCTTTTCTCCATTGTATGCTCTTACCTCCTTTGTCAAATATTAACTGATCATAATGACTTAGGTCTATTTCTGGGTCTCTGTTCTGTCCCATTGATCTATAGGTCTGGTGTTATACCAATACCAGGCTGTTTTTATTACCATGGGTGTACCAGTACAGTTTGATATCTGGTAAAGTGATCCCTTCCATGCTATTCTTTTTTCTCAAGATGGCTGCAGTTATTCGGGAATTTTTTTCATTCCATATAAATTTTTGAAATGCTTGTTCTAGATCTATGAAATATGCTGTTAGTATTTTTTAAAATTTATCTTTATTGTTGAAACCACTACCGATGTCCCATTTTCCCCCCAATTGACCCCCTCCACCTAGCTCTCACCCCTTGCCCAGGCCTTCACTCCATCATTGTCCATGTGCATGGGTTATGCATATATGCATATAACTTCTTTGGTTAACCTCCTCCTACCCTCCACCCCTTCCCTCTTTTCTCTGAAATATGATCATTTGTTGCATGTGTCAATGTCTCTGGATCCATTAAGTCTGTCAGATTCTTTTGTTCATTAACTTCTTAAAGAAGACCCTTCAACATTTCCTGTAGTAGTGGTCTGGTGGTGATGAACTCTTTTAGCTTTTCCTTGTCTGAGAAGCTCTTTATCTGACCTTCAATTCTAAATGATAGCTTTGCTGGGTAAAGTAATTTTGGTTGTAGGTTCTAGCTTTTCATCACTTTGAATATTTATTGCCACTCCCTTCCAGCCTACAAGGTTTCTGTTGAGAAATCAGCTGACAGTTGTATGGGTACTCCCTTGTAGATAACTGCTTTTTCTTGCTGCTTTTAAGAATCTCTCTTTGTCTTTAACCTTTGGTATTTTAATTATAATGTATCTTGCTGTGGGCCTCTTTGGGTTCCTCTTGTTTGGGACTCTCTGTGCTTCCTGGACTTGTAAGTCGATTTCTTTCCCCAGGTACAAATAATTTTTGTAATTATTTCTTTCAAATAGGTACTCAACTTCTTGGTCTCTTTCTTCTCCTTCTGTCTTTACAATAATATGAATGTTGGGCAGCTTGAAGTTGTCCCAGAGATTCTTTACACTATCTTCATATTTCTGGATCCTTTTTTCTTTTTGCTCTTCTGGTTGGGTGTTTTTTGTTTCCTCATGTTTCAAATTGCTGATTTTATTGTCAACATCATCTCCTCTACTGTTGATTCCCTGTAAATTATTCTTCATTTCAGTTCATGTAGCCTTCATTTCTGATAGGTATTTTATTAGGTCATCAATGGTCTCACTTGTTTTTGTAATAGTCTTAATAAAACACTTGAGCATCCATATAACCCAAATTCTGAGCTCTGTATCTGTTAGCTTGCTTGGTTCTATTTTATTTAGTCCATTTTCTGGAGATTTCTTCTGTTCTTTCCTTTGTGACATGTTTCTTTGCCTCCACATTTTGGCTGTTCTTAGGTGTTTGTTTCTATGTATTAAGTAGAGCTGCTATGTTTCCTGGAATTTGCAGAGCTGCTTTGTGTAGTAGGTGTCCTGTAGAGTCCAGTGGCTCAGCCTCCCCAGTCACTTGAGCTGGGCTTTCTAGGTGCTCTCCTGTGTGGGCTGTGTGCACTGTCTTGTTGTAGTTGATCTTTGGTTGCTGTTGGCATCCCTGGGAGGAATTTGCCCCCCCAGACCAATTGACTGTGAGGACCAGATGCAACTAGAGGCAAAGATCTGCTGTACTGGAGACACCCCTACGGAGCAGGATTCACTTCAGTGGAGTTCTGGTGTTCACTAAGTGCACGCCTTGAGTTTGTTACTTGTGGATGTGGTAGGGTTGTAATCCAGCGAGGTTGAGTCTGACCACCAGGTGCACTGTCTCTGGGGCCTCCCGGAAGTGCAAGTCAGCCTCTGCCAGTGTCTGTCCCAGGGCCACCAAGCATGAGCTACACAGCAAACCATAGCTGGCTGCTAATTGTGCTGGTCTTGGAGGTGTCAAGGAAATGCCAAGCTATATGCCAATACAGGCTGCCACTAGTGCCAGTACTGGAGCCACTAATCAAGCTGTATGGGGCATGCTGCTGCTTGTTTGAGAGATTTTAGGAAAGTCCTAAGCATGAGACTTGAGAGGCCACTAGCATAGAAAAACCATTGGAAATAACTTGGATGAGTCTACAAGTAGGGAGGGGTGGGGTGTCTGGGAATCACCAAGGTGGGGTGAAATGTGTGAGTCAGATGCTGGAGATTCAAATATGGCACCTGCTTGCCAACTCTTTGGGGGGAGGGCTCGCCAAAGGAGCAATGGCCTCTGCCAGCTCTTCTCTCTGGGAGAAAACTGCCCTTCCAGCTCTCACCCCAATTTCAGGCAAGTTAGTTCCTCCCCAAATGCCCAAGGTTCCTTTCAAGATGCTGCCCAGCACTTGAGCTCAGAGGTAGAGCATCTGAATGAGTCCATGTGCGGGCCATTAGGAGGAAAGCCTGGGGCTCCTGCAGCCTTCGAGTCCCTCAGCGACAGTCCCCACTGGTTTTCACAGCTTGAAGTTGTGGGGATTTCGCTTCCAGGCCCTGTTGCCCTGGGTTGAGGGCCCAATGTGGGGCTGGAACCCCTCACTCCTCCAGGAAACCTCCACCACCAAGATACCCCTCCTGGGTTGAAACTTTGCACTGGGTGTGGGCCTGCTACCTAGTTCCTGGGATTCAGCCCCAATCCGCCAGCGTCTCCGCCATTCCTACCAAACTCCATGCTTCTTCAGTTCTCTGGTCGCAAGACTTCTGTGCTGCTAGATTTTAGGAGGTTCTGAGTGATGATTGTTCTGTAGTTTAGTTGTAATTTTGATGTGGTTGTGGGAGGTGGTGGGTACAGCTGTTAACTCCGCCATCATCTTGTTTCTTTCCCTACTGCTGTTGGTATTTTAATAGGAATTGCACTGAATCTTTAAATTGCTTTGGGTATTACAGACATTTTAATGATATTAATTCTTCCAATCCATGAGCATGGTATATTCTTCCACTTGTTTATATCTTCCTCTAGTTCTTTTTTCAGTATCCTGCAATTTTCAAGTACAGGTCTTTTTATATCCTTGGTTAAGTTTATTCCTAGGTATCTTATTTTTTTAGTTGCAATGGTAAATGGTATTTTTTTAGTTTCTATTTCTGAAAGTTCATTGATGGTATATAAGAATGCCACTGATTTCTGTATGTTGATTTGGTATTCAGCTACCTTGCCGAATTCACTTATCAAATCTAGTAGTGCTTTGATGGAGTCTTTAGGGATTTCCATGTACAATATTATGTCATCTGCAA